>NW_028174314.1:7500-9877 GCF_963971535.1 Notolepis coatsorum | reverse complement strand
ACAGACTGTGTCTAACATAACAAAGTGTTGGCCAACATAAATCACACTCTCGCTCTGTTTCCTCCTCGAGGCCGCGGCTCAATGGACCCTTAGTGTCTCCAACCTACAGGCCTCACTGTCTGACCAGTAGCTACACACGCGCACACACACACACGCACAGACACACGCACAGACACACGCACAGACACACGCACAGACACACGCACAGACACACGCACAGACACACGCGCACACGCACAGACACATGCACGCGCACGCACAGACACACGCGCACGCACAGACGCACGCACACACGCACAGACACACGCACAGACACATGCGCACACAGCTCCCACATGACTGTTGGCTGGCCTTCTTTAACCCTCCACATGTCGACAATGTAAACAAACCTACACTTAAATGCTGTAGCTGAATATACACACACATACTAAAACAGCAATACATACAACCACACTACTGGCTGAATAGTCGCCCTATTACCTAGCGCGGCCCAATCTGGAACCTTTTTAACCCTTTCATTGCCGCACTACTGAACGGTTAACCCTTTCACTGAGACGATACACAGAAGGTTAACCCTTTCACTGCCACACGACAAAGGGTTAACCCATTTCACTACCACACTACAGAGGGTTAACCTTTCACTACCACACTACAGAAGGTTAACTGTCTGTAGTGTGATAGTAAAGGGTTAACCTTATGTAGTGTGGTAGTGAAAGGTTAACCTTCTGTAGTGTGGTAGTGAAAGGTTAACCTTCTGTAGTGTGGTAGTTAAATGGTTAACCGTCTGTAGTGTGGTAGTGAAAGGTTAACCTTCTGTAGTGTGGTAGTGAAAGGTTAACCTTCTGTAGTGTGGTAGTGAAAGGGTTAACCTTCTGTAGTGTGGTAGTGAAAGGTTAACCTTCTGTAGTGTGGTAGTGAAAGGTTAACCTTCTGTAGTGTGGTAGTGAAAGGGTTAACCTTCTGTAGTGTGGTAGTGAAAGGTTAACCTTCTGTAGTGTGGTAGTGAAAGGGTTAACCTTCTGTAGTGTGGTAGTGAAAGGTGAACTGTCTGTAGTGTGGTAGTGAAAGGGTTAACCTTCTGTAGTGTGGTATTGAAAGGTGAACTGTCTGTAGTGTGGTAGTGAAAGGGTTAACCTTCTGTAGTGTGGTAGTGAAAGGGTTAACCTTCTGTAGTGTGGTATTGAAAGGGTTAACCTTCTGTAGTGTGGTAGTGAAAGGTTAACCTTCTTTTTTTTTTATCCACTTTTTTTCTCCCATTTTCTATATTTTCTCCCATCCCAATTTCGTATCATCCAATTCAACCCTCCCCTGTCACGAACGCTGTTTCTTGCCTCCCACAAGCCGGCTGCAATGTGGACTAAGTCATACATAGCACAAGTCCCCTCCGGTACTTGAGGTAACAGCAGTCGCATCTTTTCACCTGCGCAGCTCGATCTCTCAGTGGCGAGGAGTAACGCGTGGGAGGCTCCCGCTGCCCCCGACACTTCCTGATTCTACTGCGCAGGCGCACCAACCGACCTGTAGGAGTCGCTGTCCACAACGCCCGATCCCCACCCATCAGTTTCCCACCCCCTAATACGGCCAATGTGTATTAGTATGAACGACCAGCTAAACTGAAAGCAATGTGGAGCGCTGGGCTCGAACAGGCAAGCCCAGCGTCTCCGTCATTCGTGGCGAGCGCCTTGCCCACTACGCCACGTAGCCGCCCATAGGTTAACCGTCTGTAGTGTGGTAGTGAAAGGTTAACCTTCTGTAGTGTGGTAGTGAAAGGTTAACTGTCTATAGTGTGGTAGTGAAAGGGTTAACCTTCTGTAGTGTGGTAGTGAAAGGGTTAACCTTCTGTAGTGTGGTAGTGAAAGGTTAACTGTCTATAGTGTGGTAGTGAAAGGGTTAACCTTCTGTAGTGTGGTAGTGAAATGTTAACCTTCTGTAGTGTGGTAGTGAAAGGGTTAACCTTCTGTAGTGTGGTAGTGAAAGGTTAACCTTCTGTAGTGTGGTAGTGAAAGGGTTAACCTTCTGTAGTGTGGTAGTGAAAGGTTAACCTTCTGTAGTGTGGTAGTGAAAGGGTTAACCTTATGTAGTGTGGTAGTGAAAGGGTTAACCTTCTGTAGTGTGGTAGTGAAAGGGTTAACCTTATGTAGTGTGGTAGTGAAAGGGTTAACCTTCTGTAGTGTGGTAGTGAAAGGGTTAACCTTATGTAGTGTGGTAGTGAAAGGGTTAACCTTCTGTAGTGTGGTAGTGAAAGGGTTAACCTTATGTAGTGTGGTAGTGAAAGGGTTAACCTTCTGTAGTGTGATAGTGAAAGGGTTAACCAAACATCTGACCACCGTCCTTAAACATCGACCCAAAATCAGCTTTTCCCCCAAGCGAGGACAGT
>NW_028174315.1:0-15749 GCF_963971535.1 Notolepis coatsorum | reverse complement strand
GGGGGGGGTTGTCAACACACATGTAGACTTTACACACTTCCCAGCAGACTGTCCCAAATAAGGACATGTTGACGTCCTGTAGCGTGGTGGTTAAGGTTATGTTAGGGCTGCCTATTGGACTCCTACTCGGTCAGTGGTAGGTCCTGGTCAGTGATATATCCAGGTCAGTGATAGGTCCTGGTCAGTGATAGGTCCAGGTCAGTGATAGGTCCAGGTCAGTGATAGGTCCTGGTCAGTGATAGGTCCAGGTCAGTGATAGGTCCAGGTCAGTGGTAGGTCCTGGTCAGTGATAGGTCCAGGTCAGTGATAGGTCCAGGTCAGTGATAGGTCAGGTCAGTGATAATTCCAGGTCAGTGATAGGTCCAGATCAGTGATAGGTCCTGGTCAGTGATAGGTCCTGGTCAGTGGTAGTCCTGGTCAGTGATAGGTCCTGGTCAGTGGTAGGTCCTGGTCAGTGGTAGGTCCAGATCAGTGATAGGTCCTGGTCAGTGATAGGTCCTGGTCAGTGCAAGGTCCTGGTCAGTGATAGGTCCTGGTCAGTGGTAGGTCCAGGTCAGTGGTAGGTCCAGGTCAGTGATAGTCCAGGTCAGTGATAGGTCCTGGTCAGTGGTAGGTGCGTGGTCAGTGATAGGTCCAGATCAGTGATAGGTCCAGGCCAGTGATAGGTCCTGGTCAGTGGTAGGTCCAGGTCAGTGACAGGTCCTGGTCAGTGATAGGTCCAGGTCAGTGATAGGTCCTGGTCAGTGATAGGTCCAGGTCAGTGATAGGTCCAGGTCAGTGATAGGTCCAGGTCAGTGATAGGTCCAGGTCAGTGATAGGTCCAGGTCAGTGATAGGTCCTGGTCAGTGATAGTCCAAGTCAGTGATAGGTCCTGGTCAGTGATAGGTCCAGGTCAGTGATAGGTCCTGGTCAGTGATAGGTCCTGGTCAGTGATAGGTCCAGGTCAGTGATAGGTCCTGGTCAGTGATAGGTCCTGGTCAGTGATAGGTCCAGGTCAGTGATATGTCCTGGTCAGTGATAGGTCTGTCAGTGATAGGTCCTGGTCAGTGATAGGTCCTGGTCAGTGTAGGTCCTGGTCAGTGATAGGTCCAGGTCAGTGATAGGTCAAGTCAGTGATAGGTCCTGGTCAGTGATAGGTCCTTGGTCAGTGATAGGTCCTGGTCAGTGATAGGTCCAGGTCAGTGATAGTCCTGGTCAGTGATAGGTCCAGGTCAGTGATAGTCCTGGTCAGTGATAGGTCCTGGTCAGTGGTAGGTGCATTGAGTACATTTATTTCAAGTGGACAGCCATTGGTGCCAGGCAGTCCAATAGGCAAGACGCTTTGCCAGTATTAATATAACTAGGGTTATAATTCATAACGTTAATTACACAATGCATGTAAGTCTATGTGATGTCCCCTTATTTCAACCACACACAACACTCAACACACACACACACACACACACACACACACACACACACACACACACACACACACACACACACACACACACACACACACACACACACACACACTCATACACTTTTATAATGCATCACTGTGCCTCAATGCATCACTGAGCACAGAGTGACAGTTACCATCTTCCTGGACTTTTACTTTGAAACAACACTGTGTAATATTACACTTATACTGTAGACTTCTGTATATTTTTACTGTATATTTCTTACTGTATATTTTATTCTTATTATTCTTAGGCAATTTGTTTTGTTATTCTTATTTCTGACTTGTGTTCTGTCTAAATGTTTAATGTGAGCTATTTGTAGTGTCAAATTTGTGAGCTGTGCTCTCTGGTCTAGCTGTGCTCTCTGGTCTAGCTGTGCTCTCCATCGCTGTGTCCTTGCCATCAGTTGTTGTGTAAACTGAGCAAGATAATGACTCAGCTCTTGGGAGGATGTATTAAGACTGTTGTCACTTGATTATTCAACATCAAGGACACTTCAGACTGGGGGGATTGGGGGCGTGCGTTTGTGTGTGCGTGTAGGTGTGTGTGTGTGTGTTGTGTGTGTGTGTGTGTGTGTGTGTGTGTGTGTGTGTGTGTGTGTGTGTGTGTGGTGTGTGTGTGTGTGTGTGTGTGTGTGTGTGTGTGTGTGTGTGTGTGCGTGTATGTTGTGTGTGTGTGTGTGTGTGTGTGTGTGTGTGTGTGTGTGTGTGTGTGTGTGCGTGTGTGTGTGTGTGTGTGTGTGTGTGTGTGTGTGGTGTGTGTGTGTGTGTGTGTGTGTGTGTGTGCGTGCGTGCGTGCGTGCGTGTGTGTGTGTGTGTGTGTGCGCGTGTATGTGGTGTGCGTGTGTGTGTGTGTGTGTGGGAGGGGGGGTTGAACGAGTCGGGGGGTTAATTGGAGGAATCCTATTCACCTGATGATGCTTCTAAGCAACAGTTTGTTGATTTTGCCTTTCAACCTCCTATGAGTTCATGACACATCTATGAAGTACTTCACAAAGCAAACTAAATGCAGCCTGTCGCAAGGCAGGGTGGACGAGAGAGAGAGAGGAGAGAGAGAAGAGAGAGAGAGAGAGAGAGAGAGAGAGAGAGAGAGAGAGAAAGAGAGAGAGAGAGAGGAGAGAGAGAGAGAGAGAGAGAGAGAGAGAGAGAGAGAGAGAGAGAGAGAGAGAGAGAGGAGAGAGAGAGATCTGTGTTTTATTTTCGGTGCGCATGCTTTGGTCTCCCCTTAATGCGCCGTACCGTGGCTTTGGCTGAAAGGATGCCAAATGGTTTGCACGTCAAAATACATAAGTAAACAACTCCACGGAGAGGGCTGTCAGACTAAAGGGCTGTCGGACTAAAGGGCTGTCAGACTAACGAGCTGTCAGACTAACGAGCTGTCAGACTAACGAGCTGTCAGACTAAGGGCTGTCAGACTAACGAGCTGTCAGACTAAAGGGCTGTCAGACTAACGAGCTGTCAGACTAAAGGGCTGTCAGACTAAAGGGCTGTCAGACTAACGAGCTGTCAGACTAACGAGCTGTCAGACTAACGAGCTGTCAGACTAAAGGGCTGTCAGACTAACGAGCTGTCAGACTAAAGGGCTGTCAGACTAAAGGGCTGTCAGACTAACGAGCTGTCAGACTAACGAGCTGTCAGACTAAAGGCTGTCAGACTAACGAGCTGTCGGACTAAAGGGCTGTCAGACTAAAGGGCTGTCAGACTAAAGGGCTGTCGGACTAACGAGCTGTCAGACTAAAGGGCTGTCAGACTAACGAGCTGTCGGACTAAAGGGCTGTCAGACTAAAGGGCTGTCAGACTAACGAGCTGTCGGACTAAAGGGCTGTCAGACTAAAGGGCTGTCAGACTAACGAGCTGTCGGACTAAAGGGCTGTCGGACTAAGGGCTGTCGGACTAACGAGCTGTCAGACTAACGAGCTGTCAGACTAACGAGCTGTCAGACTAAAGGGCTGTCAGACTAACGAGCTGTCAGACTAACGAGCTGTCGGACTAAAGGGCTGTCAGACTAACGGCTGTCGGACTAAAGGGCTGTCAGTCTAAAGGGGCTGTTGGACTAAAGGGCTGTCAGACTAACGGGCTGTCGGACTAACGAGCTGTCAGACTAACGGGCTGTCAGACTAAAGGGCTGTTGGACTAACGGGCTGTCAAACTAACAAGCTGTCGGACTAACGGGCTGTCGTACTAAAGGGCTGTCAGACTAAAGGGCTGTCAAACTAACAAGCTGTCGGACTAACGGGCTGTCGTACTAAAGGGCTGTCAGACTAAAGGGCTGTCAAACTAACAAGCTGTCGGACTAACCGGGTGTCGGACAAAAGGACTGTTGGACTAACCGGCTGTCAGACTAAAGGGCTGTCAGACTAAAGGGCTGTCAGACTAAAGGGCTGTCAGACTAACCGGCTGTCAGACTAAAGGGCTGTCAGACTAAAGGGCTGTCAGACTAAATGGCTGTCAGACTAAAGGGCTGTCAGACTAACCGGCTGTCAGACTAAAGGGCTGTCAGACTAAAGGGCTGTCGGACTAATGGGCTGTCAGACTAAAGGCCTGTCAGACTAACTGGCTGTCAGACTAAAGGGCTGTCAGACTAACCGGCTGTCAGACTAAAGGGCTGTCGGACTAATGGGCTGTCAGACTAAAGGGCTGTCAGACTAACCGGCTGTCAGACTAAAGGGCTGTCGGACTAATGGGCTGATGGACTAATGGACTGTCGGACTAACAAGCTGTCGGCCTAAAGGGCTGTGGGACTAACGAGCTGTCAGACTAACGAGCTGTCAGACTAATGAGCTGTCAGACTAAAGGGCTGTCGAACTAACAGGCTTCCTTTCTAAATATTCAGGGCGATGGCACCAAGGGTTTTGTTTTCAGGATAACGGACAGTAGGACTAATGGGCTGTCAGACTAAAGGGCTGTCGGACTAAAGGGCTGTTAGACTAAAGGGCTGTCGGACGAAAGGGCTTGCGGTCCAGTGGAACATCTTGGACTATTGAGCTGTGGAATCATGGGCTGTGGGACTTCAGACTGAGATGTGATGCTAATTCATGTGATTTCAGACTGAGATGTGATGCTAATTCATGTGATTTCAGACTGAGATGTGATGCTAATTCATGTGATTGAAACTGTACCATGTACCATTGTCTATGTAACTGACTCACAGACACCAAATCAAACCTATGACCCTGGTAAAGCAAGGCATGGACACTGCCAGGGCTAGGGGTTCCATTCCCTGTGTAGCTCAATGGGTAGAGCAAGGCACCAACAGTATCAGGGTTACGGGTTCTATTCCCTGTATAGCTCAATGGGTAAAGCAAGGCACTAACACTGTCAGGGTTAGTGGTTCCATTAACATGAGACATGACAGAGAACAGAGAGAGATGATGACAGAGAACAGAGAGGGGGAGAGAGAGGGAGATATTAACAGAGAGAGAGATTAACAGAGAGAGAGAGAGAGAGAGAGAGAGAGAGAGAGAGAGAGAGAGAGAGAGAGAGAGAGAGAGAGAGAGAGAGAGAGAGAGAGAGAGAGAGTTTTGACTTTTGATATTCTTTATTAAAACATCTCTACTAAAAACAGTAGAGACAAAAAAACTCACAGCATCTTCATAAAACCAATACACACACACACTCACACACACACACCCCCCCCCCCCCCAATAAATCCCAACATTTTTCTTCAGCACACATAAACACAATTGACAGTCAAATGCATATGCTCAGCCCCTCCTCCCTTACAGTACACATTACATTCCCCAGTCCCCAGGCATTCATGAACGCATCAACATCATGCCACACTGAAAAATACATGAACTCTAACCTAAGGCGTGCAGAGATCATACCCCTCAACATAGGCACTGAGTCCGTAGGACCAACGTCCCTGATCCTATTCCTATGGGTCAGCAGCCAAATGGCTAACTTAGCCTGCCCGTGTATAAAGTTCAGTAAAACACTCACAGCCTTATTATACGTAATGAATATGTTTGGCCGAGGATGAAACTCTCCACACAGAACCTCTCCCCCAGCTTCACACACAACCCTTTCAGGAAACACCTTATTGATTATTTGACACTAGGAAAACATGGGTTACAGTCTCAGATACTCCAAAAGATACGCAAAAGGGGCATCACCCACCCGAGCCAGGAACCGATTGGTTGCCAACACCCCATGCGCTATCCTCCACTGTAGGTCCCCTGACCTCTTAGGCAGTGGCTGTTTATAAAAGACCCTCCACCTGAAGCTTGCAGTGCTGCCATCACCCAGCACCCCCTGCCACTGATGCTGCCTGACGTCCTGCAGGGACCTGATGTTTCTGACCTTCATGCAGGTTATGTACAGAGCCTTGCCACATGCCAGGCTAAACTGCCCCAAGCTGGGGGTGGTAAATGACAATACCCCCCCCCCCCTCCTGCCAGACTCCATTCTCTGCAGACACCTGCAAGGCAGGGAACTCCAGCACCTCCCCTCCCTGTGGCATCACTCTGCGGTCTGTGACATAGTCCGGCAGAACCCCCAGCACTTCCCTGATAAAACCTTCCAGCAGTCTCAAAGATGACAGTCCAGTCTGAAGAGAAAGCTCCTGGGGGGTCTTCCACTCCCCTCTCTCTGGCGACAGTAAATGCGAAAGTGTTCTGATGCCCTCTCTCATGATCTGCTGTCTCAGGGTGGCAGAATGCACCGACCCCAGGGGGAACAAAGTGTTATGAAAGAGAGGCTCCTCCCATGCCCATGGTCCTTGTGCCACATCCTACACTCGAGTCCTTCTCAGCAGCCGCCAAGCCCTCAGCACCGACAGGTAGAACTCCAGCTCCATCAGGAACAACTGCAGGTCCAGCCCTAACCCACCAGCCTTCCGCAGCAGTGCACATGCTGGCCCCCTCCAGCATATTCCTGTACTATATAGCAGCTTCTGTGCTGCCTGGAGTCTGAAAGCATTCATCCTGCTCTCTAAGTCAATACGGCCTTGTCCTCCTTCCTGAACCGGCAAATAAAGGACTGCAGCCCTCAGCCAGTGATGTCTGGACAAGAAAAATCCACCAGCTTCCTCTGGATGTCTGCCAGGAAGCCTCTGGGGGGGTTAAGAACAGCCAGCCGATGTCACAGGGATGAAACCACCAGGTTGTTAACTATGAGCACCCTCCCTCTGTAGGATACCTGCGATAGCAGCCACTTCCACCTCGACAACCTGATTGATTGATTGATTGATTGATTGATTGATTGATTGATTGATTGATTGATTGATTGATTGATTGATTGATTGATTGATTGATTGATTGATTGAAAACTTTATTAACAGATTGCAGAATGGGTACAATACAGTACAGCTCAATACACACAATTGTTAAGGGGATGCAGACCAGAGAAAGACTTTCGTCTTGTTTACATCAGGGTCCCCCATTTTCAATTCATCAGGACATATATGACATACATGACATACAGATATTCAGTACTGCTACATCTATACATTTATGACATACCAGATTTGCAAATACAGTACTGTTTGTGATACAGAAGGAGTCAAGAAAAGGGAGTATATACATTTGACGTAGAAACTGTACATTGGAGGAGGTTGGGCGGGGTTGTGTGGGGGGTAGGGTGCATCAAATTGCAATGCAAAAATGTAATCTCAACATGTCAATCTGTGTGGGGTTGCATTCTGTTCGGACAAACATAAAAATGATTTGTGCAAAGTTTGGGAAAGATTCGTTGAGATTTAGAGGTACCACACAGCATGTGAAATATATGAAAATTGGCCTTTTTGGGCGTTTTACTAGATAACATGACAAGGCAATTTCAAAAACGGCAAGAAATAGTTTTTGAGAACAACATTTATTAACCCTAACATTTAAGAACAAAATGTTTGATAACAACATTGAAATAGTCTTTCAAACATGTCTCAAGCATCCTAGAGTCCTAGACCTGGTCCAGCTTGCGCTTGCAGCAGCGAAGATTTGGCTGTGTTGAGCGGTCATGCTCAACTGCCTGTAGCACATTCTGCAGGTGCTCCTCGCTCCTGGCTGCTGCCACAAAGTCTGACGTCAGTTTGACGCCACGCTCGGCACAGTCATTCACAACATTGATGGCACGTACATTCACTGCACCCATCTGAAATGCTGTACTGGTAACCCAATCCTCTACATCCAGTGAAAGAAACGCGGGATCGATGTGCAGCAGGTGCATGTCGAACCAGCAGTCTGGGTTGGCGAGGTCAGCCAAGCTGGTGGTCGGCGAGAGGGTTGGAAACTTTGGCTTGCCGAAGCCAGTGCCAAAGCGGAGCTGTGGGGCTTGCATGGATATATCAGCCGGCTTGTGCTCCAATATAGCATCTGCAAGTGCGTGCCGCTCGCCAACTGGCACCTTGGTGCTGAAGAGTGCCAGGGGCAGCATCTCGCCTGACAGGTACCATAGGTGCCGCTTCAGCGCCTTAATCGCTGATGCTGCGATGCCCTCGTCAACAGACTTGTATGCGTACAGGTTGTGGTAGAGTGTAAGGTCATTCCATGCCGCATCTACGGCCATGTCGCAGGTCAACCACCACGTTGCGTAGATGTGCGTGATGAAGTTGGCAAACGCCCGAATCTTCAGCACCTGCTGCTGCGTAGTGATGGTCCCCTGAGGAAGCAAGGCAATGTGCTGCTCCATCAAGGCCAGCTTGAGAGTGTAGAGCAGCTTAGCCATCCACCGCGCCTTGTGCAGTGCTCCCGGTCGTTGGAAGTTAACTGGAGTGTGCTCTGCACTGTCTGCACTCAGATACACAAGACATAGCTGCACGAACTCGCGATAGTCGCCTCGCTTGTAGTCGAGCACTCCTGCAGCGCACACAATTAGTTCAGCACGCAACTTGCCCAGGAACAGTGTTTCGGCATCGCCAGGAATGTAGCGGGCCAATGGGCCGCTGTCCTTGTGTGGCAACAGGTTCCAGTTGTCGCGCAGACGTGTAAACAATGTAACCTCTGGCGAGCGTGACGTCTCCACCTTGAGGTCAGTGAAGATGTGGCTGAGGAGCACCTCGCCGATGTGGTGCCGGCACCCGGACCAGAGCAGTGGTCGACCCAGTGAGAGCTGGATGGCAATGCAGGCTGCCGTGAGATGGCCAGTGTTTGACGCGGTGGTGTCAAATGCCATGTTGACAACCTGATCGGTGCAGCACCAGTCCTGCAGCAGCTTGCATGTCAGCCGGGCAATGATCGTTCCACATGCCTCATCAGTCCCCTTCATGTATGCTGGCACACCAAGCAGTTTGAGCCGCTCCGCCTCTCTGATCACCACTGTCAGACGCTCCTCCAACTGGCGCACATTGTTGAGCATTGGCGTCAACTTGCTGTCCCAGTGCAAGGTGCACATGGGAGGTGGTGTCCACTGTTCTTGCTGGTCCTCACTGATGGCCTGCAACACGTGGCGGCGCGCTCGGTCTGCTGTTGCGTAGGATGTGGAGACCATTGCCGAATTGCCACCGGATTCCTCGATCAGACTGCGCGTGAAGGCAGCCTGCTGCATTGGTGTGATCTTCAACCGTGTAGCCAGTGACACAAGACTCGGCCGGCTGAGAATGTCTGATGGAATGAAGGCTGTGGTGCCAGTCTTCTTACGCTCACGGGTGGGTGTGTTCTCAGCCGGTGGAGCAGCTGTTTCATCTGCATTGCTGTCTTCATCACTTTCGCTTTCCAACACCACCGCCATACTGGACCTCGCAGTCATCTCCTGCTGCTCCTTGGTAAAGCATGCCTGCTGCGCTGCTTCACGCTCCTGTCGCCGCTTCAACTTGGATTGCAGATTGGCATCCAATGCTCCAAATGTGGCCACTCTGTCGCCCTTCATGCTGGCCAGGAAAGCAATGTCCTCTGGATCACAGATCAGCTCCTCTGCATTTGGAGACCACAACGGGAATGTGGCATCCAGCTTGTGCTCCATTGCGTCCACCAGTCGAGCTGTAGCCTCACTGGAGCGCCTGGCCTTTGGAATTTGCCGCAGCTTGTTGCTAGCATCGACAAGCGCTAGTATCTTGACGCATGCTCGACGATCACTCACCATTGGAATATTGGCCTTTCCATAAAATGGCTGCACCTGCTCCAAAACGTCCTTAGCCGCATGGAACCGTGACAAGGCTCCGGTCAAACCTGGCCGCTTGGCATGCAGTTGCGTGTCGCAGTTGTACAGCATGCACCGCAAGATCTGGCGACCACTTGGCAGTTTGGCACCAGTGATGATGGCATCTGCATTGGTTATGCTGGGGCCCAGACCAAAGACCAGGCTGCGGCTGCTCTGGCGGGAGCCTAAGGGCGGCGACGCCATCTTGTGAGAACTGGATAGCTGGAGATATAGTTGGAGAGCTGGATCATGTGGTGGGTGATGGTGGAGTTGGGGGAATTGAGTAAACTCTGATGCAGAGCCACACAGGTAAAGCTATTTATAGGCCCATCCCGCCCATCCCCCCAAAAATTGCAGGACCAGGTGTGAGATGAAACAATGTTGCAACTCACACACACACACACACACACACACAGACACACACAGACACTAACAGCAGGCCATGTTGGGAGAGGACAGCATGTACTGATGTACCGTTGCACATCTAAATCACCTCGTATTGCAAAAATATTTTGCATGTATTGTTTTTACATGGATGGTAACACTTTTAGCACCCATACAAATCAATACGCTGGAAATGTGTATTTTGATGCACCCTAGTGGGGGGGGTTGGGTACATTGGGATATTGTCAACCATACTGGGTAATTTACATGGGTGGCATCTTGCAAAAGCTTTACATTAAATTTCCAGTAAGCAGAGCGACGAGGCCCTGATGACATGGTCAGCTACACTGTAAGAAAAAAATCGGTAAAAAAACTGTAGAAGTCCGGCAGCTTGGCGCCAGAGATTTTCTGTAGAATTTACATTGAAATACCCTAATTAAAATAAAGTGGAAAAGCAATAAATTTACAGATAATTCTGTTTATTATTTGAGAACCAGAGAACAGAGAACCACTGTTAATTGACAGGTTAGGTTCAGCAGTGAAACACTGTTATTTTACAGGTTTTTTCCTACATTATTATGATCAAACACCTTCAATAAAGTGACAGAACTTAAAGTTCAGCAGTGAAACACTGTTATTTCACAGGTTTTCCCTACATTTACGATGAAACTCCTTCAGTTAAGTAAGTTCAGCAGTGAAACACTGTTATTTCACAGGTCTTTCCCAAATTATTACGATCAAACTCCTTCAATAAAGTGACAGAACTTAAAGTTAAGCAGTGAAACACTGTTATTTCACAGGTTTTTCCTAAATTATTATGATCAAACTCCTTCAATAAAGTGACAGAACTTAAAGTTCAGCAGTGAAACACTGTTATTTTACATGTTTTCCCAGAATTATTACAATCAAACTCCTTCAATTAAGTGACAGCACTCAAAGTTCAGCAGTGAAACATTGTTATTTCACAGGTTTTTCCTAAATGATTACGATCAAACTCCTTCAATAAAGTGACAGAACTTAAAGTTCAGCAGTGAAACACTGTTATTTTACATGTTTTCCCATAATTATTACAATCAAACTCCTTCAATTAAGTGACAGAACTCAAAGTTCAGCAGTGAAACACTGTTATTTCACAGGTTTTTCCTAAATGATTACGATCAAACTCCTTCAATAAAGTGACAGAACTTAAAGTTCAGCAGTGAAACACTGTTATTTTACATGTTTTCCCATAATTATTACAATCAAACTCCTTCAATTAAGTGACAGAACTCAAAGTTCAGCAGTGAAACACTGTTATTTCACAGGTTTTTCCATAATTATTACAATCAAACTCCTTCAATTAAGTGACAGAACTTAAAGTTCAGCAGTGAAACACTGTTATTTCACTGGTGTTTCCTCAATTATTACGATCAAACTCCTTCAATAAAGTGACAGAACTTAAAGTTCAGCAGTGAAACACTGTTATTTTACAGGTTTTCCCATAATTATTACTATCAAACTCCTTCAATTAAGTGACAGAACTCAAAGTTCAGCAGTGAAACACTGTTATTTCACAGGTTTTCCCATAATTATTACAATCAAACTCCTTCAATTAAGTGACAGAACTCAAAGTTCAGCAGTGAAACACTGTTATTTCACAGGTTTTTCCTCAATTATTACGATCAAACTCCTTCAATAAAGTGACAGAACTTAAAGTTCAGCAGTGAAACACTGTTATTTTACAGGTTTTCCTATAATTATTACAATCAAACTCCTTCAATTAAGTGACATAACTCAAAGTTCAGAAGTGAAACACTGTTATTTCACAAGTTTTTCCAAAATTATTACGATGAAACACCTTCAATTAAGTGACATAACAGTGAAACACTGTTATTTGGCAGGTTTTTCCAAAATTATTACAATCAAACTCCTTCAATAAAGTGAGAGAACTTAGTTCAGCAGTGAAACACTGTTATTTTACAGGTTTTTCCAAAATTGTTACAATCAAACTCCTTCAATAAAGTGACAGAACTTAAAGTTCAGCAGTGAAACACTGTTATTCCACAAGTTTTTCCAAAATTATTACGATGAAACACAGTGAAACACTGTTATTTGGCCGGTTTTTCCTTACTTATTACAATCAAACCCCTTCAATAAAGTTATGCCACTAAAAACTCAGCAGAGAAACACTGTTATTTTACAGATCTTTCCTAAATTGTTACAATCAAACTCCTTCAATAAATTGGCACCACTAAAAGTTATTCAGACAGACACTTTTATTGTACAGATTGTTAGAAACAAAAAGCTTCAAGTGTTAACAAACGCTCAGGATTGTAAAACTGCTTTATTTTGGAAGCAAGTGTGCTGTATAAAACAGATTCAAATGATTTAAAACTTTAGCTTGCAGTGTTTGTTCAAATGTAATGTTTAAATACAGTATGTAAAGTTAAAAACCTATAGAAGTACAATCTAAACACTATTTATGGATCAATATGCATGGCAGCTGCCACCATTGGTGTGTGAATGTGTGTGAATAGGTGAATGAGAGGCCATACGCGCTTTGGATAAAAGCGCTATTGCTATATAAGTGCAGTCCATTGAACATAACATAATGGCCAAGTAGTAAATTAAACTTTATGTCCACAATTCTGAACTATCCCTTCAATGTCATCAGATGATTTCAACTTTTAAAAGCGGAGAAAGCAACATATTGTGCTGTTGAACCGAGGGGGTTGTGGTCAGGTCTACAGTTTTTTAGCTTTACCATTTCAGTTTTATATTGTTTTCCACAATATTCTCCCGACCCCTGGGGGCTCCATAATATATGTGAACATTATACTGTTTAATTCAGAATCCCAACTATACAGTGTATTACTAAGTAAAAATCAAAACATACCACACCACAAAAGGTCAATGAATCAGTGGCACAAGTGAAGAGCAGATAAGGAACAATCCTCCAGATTGGCAGTAATCAGCTGGATCCTTGGTGCATGGTGCATCTGGGAAAATGAAAAAAAAGGACACTATGATTCACTGGAAAGTCCGGGACTGTACATTAGGAGGGGGTGGGTGGTAGGAAAAAAGATACATACGGTGGGGAGGAGACTGTCTACAGATACACCTGTGTGATGTTGCTATGGAGTTAAGCTAATAAACGTATACTATACTCACAACCACAGCAGGGGACACAACTATTTTGTTACCCTGCCATGTGGCGGACAGACCTCGCAAATGTCACTCGCCCAATAGCCTCCAGCTGCAACCACTCGAGTCCCTGAGTGATGACTGCTTGGCGCCGCCTCGGTAGAAAAAATTCCCTTTTCATGATATTTGGCGCCTCTGATTGGCTCAATTTTGTTTCAATCTGTATGCATCTACAAATCATATTATACCAGGTAGTCAATTCCGTTAGACTGCGAATCAAATTGACGGATCTCCCCAATCAAATTGACGGAAATCCGTCTTGAGACGGAACACTTTAATGCCTGCATTCAACATCGATTATCTATTGTTCAGGATGTAGGAACGTTATACTTTTTCATTCATACAAAAATACAAAAATACCTTCTAGAATATAAGTATGTTTTATCATTTTCTGTAGTAATTCCTAGAACGTGAGTTATAGACCTAAATGCATCGATTGCCGTTTATTCCCTAGACACGCTATATTAAAAAATTCAACTGTATATGATCGTATACGTTATGCGTCATCATGCACGGAGGAAAGGGGGGGGGGGGGGGCGTTTATAATTACGTGATCGTCAGTAAATGCTTTATGTAGTATGGGTGATATATTGATCATATGGTTTGCAGTGAAATTAATAAATTGGGCTGAAAATAACCAGGGTATCTGCAGGTTTAGCCCAGTCAGATTTAAGGCTTTAAGACTTTTTAATGCCACTCAGAATTAAATTTAATACCAATTTCACGATAACAAAATGGCAAAAATCATGGGTACTCTCAGTACTCATTCAAGGGTACTACGACTATGCCTGCACCTCATGGTACCAAAGCACCTCAAAGGCACTAAAAACAAGATTACAAACATCACAAAACAAACTGGTCAGACTACTGCTTAACCTCACTCCTAAAACCCATTTTACCCCTGCCCACATTCAAAACCGCTCTTAAAGAGCACCTACGGGAGACTGCAATTCGAAACTGGCCACCGTAAATGTCCACCCCCCCCCCCCCTAATGTACAGTCTCATCCCCATCATATATATATAATATTTTCTGTTAGGATCTCTGGGTAACAGTACTGTATATTATTTGCATATCGTATATGTCACAAATGTAACAGTACTACAGTATATACCTGTATGTCATGTATGTCCCTATGCCATAAATGTCATGATGTCATGTATGTTTTTACTGTATTTATTTCTGTATATGTTCGGACAGAGATACAGGATGGTTTGAAAGCTCGGCGTTGCTAATAAATATTTTTAATATTTTTTTATAAACTGTTCAAAGCGGCATTATTTCCGCCGTTGGGTGATCACAGCGCCTGCGCACCATCCCGTATCTCTGTCCGAAACCCTCGTGCAACTGTGAGCACATTTGTAATGTCTCTGTGATACTTGTATAACGAACGGTTCGGCCAGAACCAGTCCTTCAGGGTAAATCTAGGTTGGTTTCCCATTGAGGAGCAAGTGACTGTGGATTCACTCGGTGCAGCACAGTCACGAAAGGGGCTAGTATGGACCCTGATGTAAACAAGACAAACGTCTTTCTCTGGTCTGCATCACCTTAACAATTGTGTGTATTGAGCCGTACTGTATTGTACCCATTCTGCAATCTGTTAAATAAAGTTTTCATTCATTCATTCAGCCAGCCGCCGCGCTCACTGGGGCTATTGATAGCGTCAATTAATTGTTGTTGTTGTTGGTACTGCCGCTGCGGATGTGAACGGGGCCGGAGGGGCTTTGGGAGGATGGGAAAGTTATTATTATTATTATAATAGTAATTGGCTATCATACGTGCCTAGCTAGCGTTAGCTAAAAGAGCCCTCGCAGTGAAGTTATTATTATTATAGCTATCATACTGCAATATAAACTGAGTTTTATAGTGAAAAGAGCAGCTTTATTTTGGTCAAGATTGAAGGCTCTATATTGCTGGAAATTGCACATACAGGTGTTCATTAAATGTAAAAAAAAAAAAAAAAAAAATAATCTTGCACCCCCACTTTCAACTATAACTAGGCGGCCATGGGTGTATATATGAATTTTGAATGCCATGGCGAAAAAATGCAATATTGATCTCAATAACGCTGTACAGCGAGATTCAATAGGGTCCAGCTGCAGACTCGGAGCCTCGGTCCAGATTGGAACTTCCGCCCCCTGCCACAGGACTATTACTCCTGTGACAGGGCAATGCGCTGATTGGCGGAAAGTACGGAAGTATCTCGAAGTACGTCTGACGTATCTCGAATTACGTCTGACGTACAGTGGAGAAGTAAAAATAGAATAAAAAGGCAGTGGAAACAATATACAATATTATTAACTCTAATAATAACACGCCTCGCGGGCTCATTATAATACGAGAGCCGTGGGTCTGCATTGTATAGAGCGGATTCCCCGGCCGTATTCAAGCGCTGGAGCGCTTTGCGATGGATAAAACTGTATTAATATAGTAGTAATAATAGTAGTTGGCTAGTTGCGCGCTTCTGGCCACCTCCCGCAGTGCGCGCATACACACATACTGTCTGTAGCCTATACAGTACGTGCAAAATTAGTTGTCAAGAGCCAATCGCACAGGTTGCCTCATCTCATCTGGCTCTGCAAATAGATCTAGAGTCTGAATATCATATATAGCCTGCTGATGATCTCTCTCAAATCCATTCTGAGAACGGAATGCAGTGCCTGCGACGC
>NW_028174316.1:12500-20000 GCF_963971535.1 Notolepis coatsorum | reverse complement strand
GTTCTGGGTAACGTAGTCTTAAAGAGGTTATGGGTAACATAGTCTTAAAGAGGTTCTGGGTAATGTAGTCTTCAAGAGGTTCTGGGTAACGTAGTCTTCAAGAGGTTCTTGGTAACGTAGTCTTGAAGAGGTTCTGGGTAACGTAGTCTTGAAGAGGTTCTGGGTAACGTAGTCCTCAAGAGGTTCTGGGTAACGTAGTCTTAAAGAGGTTCTGGGTAACGTAGTCTTAAAGAGGTTCTAAGTAACAGTCTTCAAGAGGTTCTGGGTAACGTAGTCTTAAAGAGGTTCTGGGTAACGTAGTCTTCAAGAGGTTCTGGGTAACATAGTTTTCAAGAGGTTCTGGGTAATGTAGTCTTAAATATGTTCTGGGTAACGTAGTCTTGAAGAGGTTCTGGGTAATGTAGTCCTCAAGAGGTTCTGGGTAACGTAGTCTTCAAGAGGTTCTGGGTAACGTAGTCTTAAAGAGGTTCTGGGTAACGTAGTCTTTGCTCCGTGTTTCTTCTCCCTGCCTAGCGTCGTTCCTCTGTGACCTCGCTGCCACCTCCTCTCCCGTGTCTTAATGGAAAGTGACGAGGAGTCCACTCTCATGAATAACGGAGCGGTTAAAAACGAGCTGGCAGCGCCGCTTCCTGTGTTTACACGGCGATTACCGCGTTCCCGTCGCCCGCTTCCCTTTGATATTAATTAAAACGTAATGTGTTTTCATTTCTTCTCCGGGGCGGGCAGGAGTCATGAAATAGTAAACAGAAACTCATATTGGCTCAGGAAAGAGAAAAACACAGACAACTTCACACGCTGATTGTGAGCGCGTGACACATGCATAATCAGAGGGCAGAGGGGCAGAAGGAAATGTTGACATTTACAAACTAATATTATGACTATTATTATTATTATTATTATTATTATTATTATTATTATTATTATTATTATTATTATTATTATTATTATTATTATTATTATTATTATTATATATATTATAATATTATGTTATTTTGTCAGATGATTTTTTTTTTTTTTTCAAAAGAAATTGTAAGAATTTGTCCCAGTCCACTGTGATGCATTGATTCTTAGGCTCCGTTCACACTGCAAGCCATATAGTGCTCAATTCTGATGAATTGCTCAGACGTTATTATTTTCAAAAATCTGGCCAATATCAGATTCCAGTGTGAACCGGTCACATGCTCCTGAACTGACCCGCATGCGCAAAATGAACAATAACGATGACGGACGTAAAAACATGGAGGACACTGAGGTCACAGGTCATGGTTTAACTCACAAGTCGATGGGCAGAGGAGGCTAATCCGTGAGCGGATGATAATGGGGGCGAGGAGGAGGTGAAAGAGAGACATCTCCTCTTTCAAGATGTTTTCAAACCCAGACCGGTTATGAGACGTCCTCCCCTCAAGTTTTACTTGTAGAGAAGTATCACCCCAAAGAGAAATAATAAACACCCTCCCTGTCCCTCCACTGACCACCTCCATCACAGCTGTCTTCATGTCTGTATCCACTGACCACCTCCATCACAGCTGTCTTCATGTCTGTATCCACTGACCACCTCCATCACAGCTGTCTTCATGTCTGTATCCACTGACCACCTCCATCACAGCTGTCTTCATGTCTGTATCCACTGACCGCCTCCATCACAGCTGTCTCCATGTCTGTATCCACTGACCACCTCCATCACAGCTGTCTTCATGTCTGTATCCACTGACCACCTCCATCACAGCTGTCTTCATGTCTGTATCCACTGACCACCTCCATCACAGCTGTCTTCATGTCTGTATCCACTGACCGCCTCCATCACAGCTGTCTTCATGTCTGTATCCACTGACCACCACCTCCATCACAGATGTCTTCATGTCTGTATCCACTGACCACCTCACCATCACAGCTGTCTTCATGTCTGTATCCACTGACCACCACCTCCATCACAGATGTCTTCATGTCTGTATCCACTGACCACCTCACCATCACAGCTGTCTTCATGTCTGTATCCACTGACCACCTCACCATCACAGCTGTCTTCATGTCTGTATCCACTGACCACCACCTCCATCACAGATGTCTTCATGTCTGTATCCACTGACCACCTCCATCACAGCTGTCTTCATGTCTGTATCCACTGACCACCTCCATCACAGCTGTCTTCATGTCTGTATCCACTGACCACCTCCATCACAGCTGTCTTCATGTCTGTATCCACTGACCACCTCCATCACAGCTGTCTTCATGTCTGTATCCACTGACCACCTCCATCACAGCTGTCTTCATGTCTGTATCCACTGACCACCTCCATCACAGCTGTCTCCATGTCTGTATCCACTGACCACCTCCATCACAGCTGTCTTCATGTCTGTATCCACTGACCACCTCCATCACAGCTGTCTCCATGTCTGTATCCACTGACCACCTCCATCACAGCTGTCTTCATGTCTGTATCCACTGACCACCTCCATCACAGCTGTCTTCATGTCTGTATCCACTGACTACCTCCATCACAGCTGTCTTCATGTCTGTATCCACTGACCACTTCCATCACAGCTGTCTTCATGTCTGTATCCACTGACCACCTCCATCACAGCTGTCTTCATGTCTGTATCCACTGACCACCTCCATCACAGCTGTCTTCATGTCTGTATCCACTGACCACCTCCATCACAGCTGTCTTCATGTCTGTATCCACTGACCACCTCCATCACAGCTGTCTTCATGTCTGTATCCACTGACCACCTCCATCACAGCTGTCTTCATGTCTGTATCCACTGACCACCTCCATCACAGCTGTCTTCACCTCTGTATCCACTGACCACCTCCAACACAGCTGTCTTCACGTCTGTATCCACTGACCACCTCCATCACAGCTGTCTTCATGTCTGTATCCACTGACCACCTCCATCACAGCTGTCTTCATGTCTGTATCCACTGACCACCTCCATCACAGCTGTCTTCATGTCTGTATCCACTGACCACCTCCATCACAGCTGTCTTCATGTCTGTATCCACTGACCACCTCCATCACAGCTGTCTTCATGTCTGTATCCACTGACCACCTCCATCACAGCTGTCTCCATGTCTGTATCCACTGACCACCTTCATCACAGCTGTCTTCATGTCTGTATCCACTGACCACCTCCATCACAGCTGTCTTCATGTCTGTATCCACTGACCACCTCCTCCATCACAGCTGTCCTCCATGTCTGTATCCACTGACCACCTCCATCACAGCTGTCTTCATGTCTGTATCCACTGACCGCCTCCCTCACAGCTGTCTTCATGTCTGTATCCACTGACCACCTCCATCACAGCTGTCTTCCATGTCTGTATCCACTGACCGCCTCCCTCACAGCTGTCTTCATGTCTGTATCCACTGACCGCCTCCCTCACAGCTGTCTTCATGTCTGTATCCACTGACCACCTCCATCACAGCTGTCTTCATGTCTGTATCCACTGACCACCTCCATCACAGCTGTCTTCATGTCTGTATCCACTGACCACCTCCATCACAGCTGTCTTCATGTCTGTATCCACTGACCACCTCCATCACAGCTGTCTCCATGTCTGTATCCACTGACCATCTGACTCCATCACAGCTGAGATCACCACTCCGGACAACTTTAGGAGTGATTTGGAAAAAAACGTTGGTTTCTGGAGTGTAATGGGACCATTGAAAACAGGGACAAAGTAATATGTAAACTGTGCAAGTGTGAACTACCATACCATAGCAGTACAACCAACCTACGACCAACACGTGCAATTGCATCATCCGGCTGAATAATAATAATAATAATAATAATAATAATAATAATAATAATAATAATAATAATAATAATAATAATAATAATAATAATAATAATAATAATAATAATAATAATAATAATAATAATAATAATAATAATAATAATAATAATAATAATAATAATAATAATAATAATAATAATAATAATAATAATAATAATAATAATAATAATAATAATAATAATAATAATAATAATAATAATAATAATAATAATAATAATAATAATAATAATAAACTTTATTTCTATAGCACCTTTCATACAGAAACCGCAGGTCAAAGTGCTTCACAACAGAAAAAAGGACAGTCTGCCGCTAAACAACCGAAATCGACAGCGTTATTCTCCCAACCGGCTGCTCTGTCCGCTACAACTCAAAGAGGAAAATCACATCACAACCGAACTCACCAAATTCATATGCAAAGATATGCGGCCAATAAGCATAGTGGTGGGTGAAGGCTTTAAAGATTTTCTCCGTGAGATTGAGCCACGTTACACAGTATCCCGAGCAGGACCACAGTAACTGAAGACATTGTTAAACTCTACGACTCTAGGCAGCTGGGTGGCGCAGCGGAGATTGCGCTCGTCACCAATGCGAGAGACTCCGGTCTCGAATGCGGGTGTCAGCGTTGCCTCCGGCTTGGGCCAGCCGTCGTAATAACTCGTTTGGCTGAGTTAGCGGGAGGGAAGTTGATGGGTGGTAATCTGGACGTTGTGGACAGCGACTCCTACAGGTCAGGTCTGGGCGCCAGGAGACAGGAAGTGGTGAAGGCAGCGTGATCCTCCCACGCGTTACACTTCACCAATGAGAGTCCGCGCTGTCAGGTGAAAAGAGAGCCGCTGGCTGTCTCCGCATGTGTCGGAGGAAGCATGTGGTGGACCTCAGGGCTCCCTAGACCGACCAGTAGGGGGAACATGCGCACAACGACCAGGTAGGGGAGGGGGGGAATTGGCATAACGACTAAATTGGGATGGGAGGAAAAGCGCAGAAAATCAGGCGGAGAAAAAGAGGATAAATTAAAAAAAAAACTCTACGACACTACTCGTGAAAATGTACGGCAGATACTGGGCGACAAGGACATTGTACTGACTACCGACGGGGTGGGTGTCCTTAGCCACAAACGCTTATGTTACAGTTACAGCACACCGAATTTCGGAGAGATGGGAACTTAAAACCAGGGGAGACAGAGCCTTTGCTGCTGCTGCCCCCCGACTCTGGAACAGCCTCCCCCCCACATAAGATCTGCCCAGAGCCTGGAGGTTTTTAAATCCTTGCTCAAAACACACCTCTTCTCCCTGGCCTTAGCCCAGCATCTATACATGACATCCGCTGTCACTTTTTATCTAATTTTATTGTCTCTTTTATTGCACTTTGCCCTTGCTTTCTTATATGTACTGTACTGTACCTTTTTTGTAATTCTAGTGTCTTTTTATTGCATTGTATGTGTTTTTACCATGTTGTGAAGCACTTTGGTTTGGCTGTTAGTCATTTGTAAATGTGCTATATAAATAAAACTGACTTGACTTGACTTGACTTAACGATTTTGTCCTACATACCAAAGAGGTGAGGAGTAGCCACACAGCGGAAAATGTCGCGGAGTGCATTTCTGGCACATTGAGGGATTTTCACATTCCAGACTGGGAATAATCTCAGTCACAACAGACAATGCACTTAACTATTTTGATTTGATTTGATGTCTTTATTTCGAACATGTAAATACAAACAATATAAAACAAAAACAAATCATTCATCTATATAGCAATGAAATAAAAAAAAATTATAAAAAAAAGAATAACTCAATTTACATGTTCGAAAAGGAGTAGGAAGAAGTATACACTTATTTAATCCTACCCCTTTACCACTACTCAAATGAATGTACTAATTTAAAACCTTACAAAACAAATATATATGCAAAAGAAAATATTATATATGTAAAACATGAAATAAATGAAATAGAAATGTAAACACCTGTGAATGTCAAATCCCCTCCTCATCCCTGTACCTCGTGAAAAATTATTTCTTTATAATTCACTATGTGAAAGCTGTGGAGAGGCACCTCGATACTGTTAACATACCTTGCATGGCACATACAATAAATCTAGCTGTATGCAAAGGGCTAGACGTCGGAGCAATAGATACGACACAGGCTAAAGAAAGCAGCTGCTCATTTCGGCAGGTCACCTACCGACAGTTGCCTCTTGGAGAATAAACAGCGTTTGCTGGGCATGAAGAGAAAAAAAAGTTTCTTCAGGGTAGATGAGCAGAAAGGCTTAAATGTTGGTTATACAGAAACATAAACAGAGCCAAGGAATTCTCTGTGTAAGTGCCCTTGAGCAAGGCACGGAATCCAAAAACTGCTCCAGGGACGCTGCACTGCAAGCAACCCTGTGCTTTGACCATAACACACATGATAAATGTGTGTTATGTTTTGTGTGTAGGACTGTGTTTATGTAACTAGGTGGAATATGAGGACTGTGTGTAACTAGGAGGGATATGAGGACTGTGTTTATGTAACTAGGTGGAATATGAGGACTGTGTGTAACTAGGAGGGATATGAGGACTGTGTGTAACTAGGAGGGATATGAGGACTGTGTTTATGTAACTAGGAGGGATATGAGGACTGTGTGTAACTAGGAGGGATATGAGGACTGTGTGTAACTAGGAGGGATATGAGGACTATGTTTATGTAACTAGGAGGGATATGATGACTGTGTGTAACTAGGAGGGATATGAGGACTGTGTGTAACTAGGAGGGATATGAGGACTGTGTGTAACTAGGAGGGATATGAGGACTGTGTGTAACTAGGAGGGATATGAGGACTGTGTGTAACTAGGAGGGACATGATGACTGTGTGTAACTAGGAGGGATATGAGGACTGTGTGTAACTAGGAGGGACATGATGACTGTGTGTAACTAGGAGGGATATGAGGACTGTGTGTAACTAGGAGGGATATGAGGACTGTGTGTAACTAGGAGGGATATGAGGACTGTGTGTAACTAGGAGGGGTATGAGGACTGTGTGTAACTAGGAGGGATATGAGGACTGTGTTTATGTAACTAGGAGGGATATGAGGACTGTGTGTAACTAGGAGGGATATGAGGACTGTGTGTAACTAGGAGGGATATGAGGACTGTGTTTATGTAACTAGGAGGGATATGAGGACTGTGTGTAACTAGGAGGGATATGAGGACTGTGTGTAACTAGGAGGGATATGAGGACTGTGTTTATGTAACTAGGAGGGATATGAGGACTGTGTGTAACTAGGAGGGATATGAGGACTGTGTGTAACTAGGAGGGATATGAGGACTATGTTTATGTAACTAGGAGGGATATGAGGACTGTGTGTAACTAGGAGGGATATGAGGACTGTGTGTAACTAGGAGGGGTATGTATGAGGACTGTGTGTAACTAGGAGGGATATGAGGACTGTGTGTAACTAGGAGGGATATGAGGACTGTGTGTAACTAGGAGGGATATGAGGTCTGTGTGTAACTAGGAGGGATATGAGGACTGTGTTTATGTAACTAGGAGGGATATGAGGACTGTGTGTAACTAGGAGGGATATGAGGACTGTGTTTATGTAACTAGGAGGGATATGAGGACTGTGTGTAACTAGGAGGGATATGAGGACTGTGTGTAACTAGGAGGGATATGAGGACTATGTTTATGTAACTAGGAGGGATATGAGGACTAGATGAGGACTGTG
>NW_028174316.1:0-5000 GCF_963971535.1 Notolepis coatsorum | reverse complement strand
CGTATCAAAGTTGAGGGAGACGTCCTCAAACAGGCCTCTGTGGTTCGGGGGGCCAACGACCAACATCTCAGTTGTATCTGCGTTAAAAGATGGAAAAGAAAATAATAATAACATTGGGCCTCATCATGCATGAAGCGATATAAGAACAGATTTTGTTCTTAACTAGCATTTCCTCTTACTTTGTTCTTACCTGGGATTCAGCAATGTTTTCTTATTGTTGCTTTTCTCTCAGGCAAGAACAAATTATAAGAGTGGTCGAGAGCACTCTTACCGAGATAAGAAATTCTTACCCAGATGAGAAACATTTAAAAAAGCCTACCATTCATAATAATAATAATACATATTATTACATACACATTTTGAGATGGCAAAGCGCTTCCTGTTGAATATATCAGACAGGGATCAGATGGCGAAACTCGGCTGTTTTACACCCGCCTCATTCGCCTTATAAGGAGATGGTGGGTGTGTCTGTATGCAAATGATTTTTAGCGCGAACGTGCTTTTGAGTTTAAGAATGAGTGGGATTCATCGTGCAAATCTCCTGGGTACGCACAGATTTCAATGTTAAGAACGGCTTGATGAATGTTGCGGTGGCTTTTCTTATTGTTCTCTTAACAGACAGGTAAGCAATAATATAAGAAAAATAATAAGAGAGTATTGTTGAATGAGGCCCAATAATTGATATTCTTCTTTGGTTCATTACAATTTACTCAAGCTTAGTAACAGACACAATGGGACAACATTCCCTGAGGTCCATAGATGTCTCTAGATACCAAGAACATGCAAATGGCACTTGTAGAAGTGGAGCAATATTCCATTTACTTAGGTATGCATTTTAGGCGATTTGCATTCCTTTTTTGCAAAGCATAGCTTTATACTTTATACTTATAGCACACGCATGGGTCTTGTCTATTTTGAAAGGTAACATTCTGAAGTTGCTAAGTCAATAAAGAAAAATCACTTTGAGTGCTAATGTGTTAGAGAAACAGAGGTTTGAACACACTGAAATAAAATATCTTTTCTTACTTTTGTGTTGAATTCTGTCTCACTTAGAATACTGCCCTTTTACCTGGTCGTCAGCTACTAAATCTGATTTGAAAAAGTCGCAGGTTGCTCAGAATAAAGCGGCTTGCCTGGCACTACTAGGCTGTTCATACAGGACAAGTATTATTTTTATGCATGAACATCTGGCATGGCTGATGGTTGAAAATTAATTATCGGTGAGTCTTCTAATGCTACTGCGGAACATTATCAGCACTCGGCTCATCAGTGGCTAATGACCTCTGAACACGGTTACAACACTAGAGGGGCCGCTTCTGGTAACATCAGAACAAAAACAGCACCAAAATCAATTTTTTCTCAAACTCACTGGCATATATAGGTCAATAGTAGCCTGGAATGCTCTGGAAATCATCAAATGTTAGATTCGAGTTTAAAGTGTGAATTTGTATATTTGTATTTATTTAATTAAAATGTTAGTGTTTTGTTTTATTTTCATTTGTATTGTATGTTGTACATTTGTATTGTATTTGTTTTGTCCAGGACCCCAGGAAGGCTAGAGGCTCCTTCATGTGTCTCTAATGGAGATCATTTAATAAACATAAACATAAACATAAACAGTAGTTCAAGACATCCAAAGGTTAGAGTGTTGTGTTCCTTCATAGTTAAAGACAGTAGGGGTTGAGTACTTTATCTAAAGACAGTAAGTTTGAGTGTTGTGTTCATTCATAGTTAAAGACAGTAGAGGTTGAGTATCTTGTGATAATACACAAGTTCTCTTTTTCGTCAGTGCAAGGGTTCAATCACATACAGTAGCACACAGCGGGACGCGCCGATCACACGCGACGTGAACAAAATAAAACACACGCGGTCATCGTCATAGATCCGTGTACTCGGGTCTCGTCCGACAAGGAAGCGCTTGCAACAATTAACACAAGCGCTGTCGTGGTGGTAGTCAGCCTCTGCGTCGCCTGTGACTCGCCACGCTGTGTTCCTCGAATTACATCTCAGCGTGTCAAAACACACACACAATTCACACACACACACACACACACACACACACAACACACACACACACACACACACACACAGACACACACACACAACACACACACACACACACATACACAACACACACACACACCACAACACACACACACACAGACGCGCAGATAAATACCATCAAAATTCAAAATGACTAATTGATCACTCTCGCTAATGAGATCAAAAGTTCAATCTTCACAACACTCTGGGCATTTAAAGATTTCCTCCCGCCCCCCCCCTCCTTCTCTCTTGTACCCTCCTCCACCCCTCCCCCCCGCCCCCCCCCCCCCCCCCCCCCCCCCCTTCCTCATCGTCCATGCGATGATCCTAAAGCGCGGTGCGAGGAGGAGGAGGAGGAGGAGGAGATGTATTTCCTGTTATTTTTCTTGTTTTTCCCGCGCGGCGGCGAGCGTCCTCCTCGGCCGGGTCGCGGGGATCTGGATAAACAAGAGTGTTGTGAGCGTCTCGCTGCGCGGGGAGCCCGTGGTGTTTACACACTTTCTTCTCCCTCTTAGTAAACTGTGGATAGAGAGGGCCCCCCCCCCCCCCCGGCTGTGTAGGACCGGCATCGCGGCCCGCGCCGCTCTGATCTGGTGCAGAGGGAGGGGGGGGGGGGGGGGGGGGGGGGGCTGGCTGAATAATTTAACACTGACCCGCGTCTGAGCAGAACTAGGGGGGGGGGGCTGAAGTTTGACCCGCAAAGATTTAGTTCTGAAGCCCGCACAGAAACTCCACAGCAACTTGTGTGTCCTCATGTTTATGTAATGTCAAACATAACCCTGTTTTCAACATCCCCTCCCTCCCTCCCTCCCTCCCCATCTCTCTTTCTCTCTCTTCTCTCTTCTCTCTTCTCTCCTCTCTCTTCTCTCTTCTCTCTTCTCTCCTCTCTCTTCTCTCTTCTCTCTTCTCTCTCTTCTCTTTTCTCTCTTCTCTCTTCTCTCTTCTCTCTTCTCTCCTCCTCTCTCTTCTCTCCTCCTCCTCTCGTCTCAGATCTGGTTTATCCTCTTCCTCCAGGGTGTTTGTCCGGGGATGTGCGAGGCCCCCTCGCGTGTCTTTGACTTGATGTGACACAGAGTGGGGTCTCCCTCTTTTAACTGTCACAAGACTGCAGATGGTTAACCGCATGTAGTGTGGTAGTGAAAAGGTTAACCTTCTGTAGTTTGGTAGTGCAAGGTTAACCTTCTGTAGTGTGGTAGTGAAAGGTTAACCTTCTGTAGTGTGGTAGTGAAAGGTTAACCTTCTGTAGTGTGGTAGTGAAAGGGTTAACCATATGTAGTCTGTTAGTGAAAGGTTAACCGTCTGTAGTGTGGTAGTGAAAGGTTAACCTTCTGTAGTCTGGTAGTGAAAGGGTTAACTGTCTGTAGTGTGGTAGTGAAAGAGTTAACCTTCTGTAACTTGGTAGTGAAAGGGTTAACCTTCTGTAGCGTGGTAGTGAAAGGGTTAACCGTCTGTAGTGTGGTAGTGAAAGGTTAACCTTCTGTAGTGTGGTAGTGAAAGGTTAACCTTCTGTAGTGTGGTGGTGAAAGGTTAACCGTCTGTAGTGTGGTAGTGGAAGGTTAACCTTCTGTATTGTGGTAGTGAAAGGTTAACCTTCTGTAGTGTGGTAGTGAAGCTTAACCTTCTGTAGTGTGGTAGTGAAAGGTTAACCTTCTGTAGTGTGGTAGTGAAAGGGTTAACCGTCTGTAGTGTGGTAGTGAAAGGTTAACCGTCTGTAGTGTGGTAGTGAAAGGTTAACCTTCTGTAGTGTGGTAGTGAAAGGTTAACCTTCTGTAGTGTGGTAGTGAAAGGTTAACCTTCTGTAGTGTGGTAGTGAAAGGTTAACCGTCTGTAGTGTGGTAGTGAAAGGTTAACCGTCTGTAGTGTGGTAGTGGAAGGGTTAACCTTCTGTAGTTTGGTAGTGCAAGGTTAACCATCTGTAGTGTGGTAGTGAAAGGGTTAACCATATGTAGTGTGGTAGTGAAAGGTTAACCTTCTGTAGTGTGGTAGTGAAAGGTTAACCTTCTGTAGTGTGGTAGTGAAAGGGTTAACCTTCTGTAGTGCGGTAGTGAAAGGGTTAACCTTCTGTAGTGTGGTAGTGAAGGTTAACCTTCTGTAGTGTGGTAGTGAAAGGTTAACCTTCTGTAGTGTGGTAGTGAAAGGTTAACCTTCTGTAGTTTGGTAGTGAAAGGTTAACCTTCTGTAGTGTGGTAGTGAAAGTGTTAACCTTCTGTAGTGTGGTAGTGAAAGAGTTAACCTTCTGTAACTTGGTAGTGAAAGGGTTAACCTTCTGTAGCGTGGTAGTGAAAGGTTAACCGTATGTAGTGTGGTAGTGAAAGGTTAACCTTCTGTAGTGTGGTAGTGCAAGGTTAACCTTCTGTAGTGTGGTAGTGAAAGGTTAACCTTCTGTAGTGTGGTAGTGGAAGGGTTAACCTTCTGTAGTTTGGTAGTGCAAGGTTAACCTTCTGTAGTGTGGTAGTGAAAGGTTAACCTTCTGTAGTGTGGTAGTGAAAGGGTTAACTGTCTGTAGTGTGGTAGTGAAAGGGTTAACCTTCTGTAGTGTGGTAGTGAAAGGGTTAACCTTCTGTAGTGTGGTAGTGAAAGGGTTAACCTTCTGTAGTGTGGTAGTGAAAGGTTAACCTTCTGTAGTGTGGTAGTGAAAGGTTTAACCTTCTGTAGTGTGGTAGTGAAAGCTTCTGTAGTGTGGCAGTGAAAGGTTAACCTTCTGTAGTTTGGTAGTGCAAGGTTAACCTTCTGTAGTGTGGTAGTGAAAGGTTAACCTTCTGTAGTGCGGTAGTGAAAGGGTTAACCATATGTAGTGTGGTAGTGAAAGGTTAACCTTCTGTAGTGTGGTAGTGAAAGGGTTAACCTTCTGTAGTGTGGTAGTGAAAGGGTTAACCGTATGTAGTGTGGTAGTGAAAGGTTAACCTTCTGTAGTGTGGTAGTGAAAGGTTAACCTTCTGTAGTGTGGTAGTGAAAGG
>NW_028174317.1:0-16344 GCF_963971535.1 Notolepis coatsorum | reverse complement strand
GTCGCTAGACAACTCAACTGTCATCCTTGCCATAATAAATAGAACTATAATTTCTTTATAGCCTACATTAAAAAGGTGTTGTAAGTGGTATTTATTTTGTTAAGATACGTGTTAAGTAGCTCTACATCCCGACAGCCGTCACTGGTGCAGAGTGTCTGGTCAGTAGTCGGGAGAGAGAAATCCACAACACCCTGAATAAGACTATACTGCCTCTCTCTCTCTCCCCCCCTCTCTCTCTTTCTCTCCTTGTGTCTCTCTCTCCCTCTCCCCTTGTGTGTGTGTGTCTCTCTCTCTCCCCCTTGTGTGTGTGTGTCTCTCTCTCTCCCCCCTTGTGTGTGTCTCTCTCTCTCCCCCCTTGTGTGTGTGTCTCTCTCTCTCCCCCCTTGTGTGTGTGTGTCTCTCTCTCTCCCCCTTGTGTGTGTCTCTCTCTCTCTCCCCCCTTGTGTGTGTCTCTCTCTCTCTCCCCCTTGTGTGTGTGTCTCTCTATCTCTCTCCCCCCTTGTGTGTGTCTCTCTCTCTCTCTCTCTCTCTCTCCCCCTCTCCCCCTCTCTCTCCCTCCCTCTCCCTCTCTCTCTCTCTCTCCCCCCAGTACAGCTCAATACACACAATTGTTAAGGGGATGCAGACCAGATAAAGACGTTTGTCTTGTTTACATCAGGGTCCCCCATTTTCAATTCATATTGACATTTATGACATACTCAACAGTCAACATACATGACATTTATGGCATAGGGACATAGGCTACATGTATTTAGTACTGATACATTTGTGACATATACGGTATTCAAATATACAGTACTGTTACCCATAGATCCTGACAGAGTATATACATATTATGATGGTGAGGGGACTGTAGTACATTAGGAGGGGGTGGGAGAGAAATATACATACGGTGGGGATGAGACTGTCTGCTGGTTAGTTGGTTTGTTTACACCACTGGCCAGTACTACTACCATAGTGTCTTTATACCTTATATACTGTTTAAATCACTTTTATAAACCTACCTGTTCTCCCTGGCCTTTCCCCCCCACTTAATCACCACTAGACCCCTGGCCCTTTTTATCTTCTTTGTTTTACTGTGTCCGTATACCTGCTTTTATTACATTCATTGTTTTACTGTTTTTTTTATTTTATATCTTGCATTGTATTATTTTTGTCTTTTTATCAACCTGCCTGTGAAGCACTTTGGTGCCAGCTGCCGCTGCCTAGAAATGTGCTATACAAATACAATTTACTTGACTTGACTTGACTTGACTTGACTTGACTTGACTTGACTTGACTTGACTTGACTTGACTTGACTTGACTTGACTTGACTTGACTATATATCTATACATATCTGTGGTCACAGTTATTGCAGTTGCGTTTAAAGCACAGATGAACAAAGATAAGACCAAGTAAATTAACGGGGCTCTGTTTGTGTGAGGGTTCTATAACTTCTTTTCTAACATACTAAGTTACTGTCATGTGACACGACTACCCAGGCAGACGTCACCCATCCATCTGTGCCTTTATAGACAAATAACAAAACGACCACTACACACATAAATGATGACACACGTGATCATAGAGTGAATACATAACATGAGCATACTTAATTGAAGCTGAATACGTTGTTTAAGCTACAGAATATATACATTATATATATACACTGTACATACAATGAAGAAAATGCCCAATACACAGTGATAACTACAACCATCATACTGTCACACTGTAGGATAAAGCAACAAAAAAAGGGGGAGCTTGATATATAGAGGTGCCTCTAGTCTAAGAGAACCCAAGTGGTTGTGTAAAGAACTAAACAGTAAGTAACCAGAATAAGGCACACTGATGTACCAATGGGCAGAACAAAATACATAAGGTGGCAAGACAATGAGAATTGATTGGAGGGTCACCTCAAACAAAAATGTGTAGACTCTCCATAGCTCATGGTTTTAATATACAAAGTCAATTTGCTGTTTTCTTTTGATGCAGTTGACCATTTACAATTCGAAACTGGCCACCGTAAATGCCCAAAACCCCCACCACCTCCTAATAGACAGTCTCCTCCCCACCGCATGTATATATCCCCTCCCCGCCGTATGTATATTTCTCTCCCACCCACCCACCCCCTCCTAATGTACAGTCCCCTCCCCATCATATGTATATACTCTGTCAGGATCTAGGGGTAACAGTACTGTATATTTGAATACCGTTTATGTCACAAATGTATCAGTACTAAATACCTATATGTCCCTATGCCATAAATGTCAAGTATGTTGTGTATGTCATAAATGTCTATATGAATTGAAAATGGGGGACCCTGATGGAAACAAGACTAACGTCTTTCTCAAGTCTGCATCCCCTTAACAATTGTATGTATTGAGCCGTACTGTATTGTACCCATTCTGCAATCTGTTAAATAAAGTTTTCATTCATTCATTCATTCATTCATTCATTCATACTGATCTCTCTCTCTCCCCCCCCCCCCTCCTCCCCCAGAGGTGCTAATGGTTCAGTCAGAAGTGACGTCTTCTGGATGAAACCCAGGGGAGCTCTTTGAGTTCAATGATAATTACCTTTCCAATGGTCTATGTTAACTCTATTATCCATGTGGATTAATTTGTGTTTTTAACATACATAGTTAATCTGCTGTCTTATTTTTTTGCAGATGACAAATGACATGGTTTCATTGCTGGGTTAAGTACTTCTATTCACATAATATGCTTACTTTTTATATCTATTCTATTCACATATATGCTTACCACTTGTATCTATTGCTATGTCCGCCCACCACAATCACGCGAGCTGTCTAACGCCTGTCCCGTCACCCTGTCTCCCTGTCTCCCTGTGAGTGGCTGTCCCGGAGTGATGACCGGAGTGTCGGACGTCCCGTGATGAAGAAGGATGCGATCCTCTCTGCGCTGCCCCCTGTCTCCGGCTGTCTCGTAGTGATGACCGGAGTGCTGGACGTCCCGTGATGATGACCGGGACGATGCGACCCTCTCTGCGCCGCCCCCTGTCTCTGGCTGTCTCGGAGTGATGACCGGAGTGTTGAACGTCCCGTGATTAAGACAGGGAGGACGCAACCCTCTTTGCGCCGCCCCTGTGCCTCAAATGGATCCGCTATCAGCTCTATCTTTAATCTTTCAAAATGTTCAGTTGCTAGTGCATGCACTCATCTGTGTTTCACTACACACATGAGTGCATGCTTACCAACTGTCCGTCTGCAACACTACTATCACCGACATCTAAGAAGGGAGATCCCCCCTTGAATGGCCCTTCTAAGGTTTCTCTCCTCCACATTGCCTGTGGTGCATTTTTTCCTATTGCTAGGTTTTAGTGAGTTTTTCCTTACCTTCGCGTGGGGTATGTCTGGGAGTGTTGTTCATTTATTTTGCATTTATTTTAAATTTGTTGGACCTTATGGTGTTCTTGTTTTGTTCTTGACTTATTGTGATGTTTCTTCTTGACTTGTTTAAAGAAGACGCGTTCGGCCCATGGGGACATTAACGTGTGTTGTCGGGCCTTACAAATGAATTTGATTTGATTTTGATTTGACTGATCTCTATTTATGAATGTGTTAAGAGAGCATTTGTTATAAATATTAATTGTTAATCCAGCCTGACCCCTCCCTGTTGAGAGATTTGGGGTGCTTTTTCAATGTATGTGATGTATAGATTGGGGGGAGGTGACCACAGCTAAAACGGTGATTGAAATGTGCATGGAAGACGGTGATATTGACGGTGGTGGAACCAGTGGTTTCACAGGCACAGGCCGCGTCAGCGAGGGTTTTGTTATGAATTCCTTGGAAGAACATCTGAGATTAGAGTGTACCGTCTCCCAGGGCAGGAGGGAGAGAGGTTCATCTTAATGAAACGTGAGTTTATTAGTGTTAAAGGTTATGCAGTTGTCATGACAACACGTCGCATGACAACCAGAAGGCGGGGCCGTCGTTGCGACGACGAACATCTATGAGTCGAACGGTGTTTCCGGGTGTAAGGCAGACTAGAATCTGACCGAGAGCGAGTAGGACTGAGATCACACAGAGGACTCTCTCTCCTCTCATCACGAGAGAGGGGGGGGGGGGGGGGGGAGGAAGAATGCCACGACATCAGTAGCTTCGGCTAACACGAGGAGGGTTAGGCTAACGAACAGGCCTGAACACTATTGGACTGAATCACAAAAGGACGATAGACGGACACACCAAAAGATCATTAGAATAGACTCTTCAAGGACGATACAATTTGATAACATCTGATAACATCTGATTATGAGGTTCTGTTTATAGCAATAAAACAACGCTTTTCCTCATAAGGTATCTCACGGTGTCGAAGTGTCGAATTCTTACGGAAGTGGAGAATTAGGATGGTTTATGGATTGCACTAACGGGGGAGATAAGGATCTTATCTGCCAGTATCGGAGACGTCAGGACCATTAAAATGACACAACGCAGAGGAATTGGATGGAGGGCCAAACAGACGAAGACGTGATACTGGCCAGTTTGATCAGAATCTTACAGTTGATGCCGTTGGGACGTGGATTATTGCTTGCTTTGAAGTTGCTTGAAAGGAAGAGACTGTGTGCAGTGCCGAGGCGTGAAGGGGTAGCCGTGGACGCGAGCCAAGCCAGCGAGCCGAGCAAGGCCGGAGAGATAAACAGCGCCATGGACCCAGCGAGCGAGCCGAGCAAGGCCGGAGAGATAAACAGAGCCATGGACCAGAACAACTGACGGTGAAAAGATAAAGTGAGTCTCAACAACTTCACAAGCCAATAAGAAAACGAACAATAGTGTATCCGTAAACGTAATTAGTTTGACACAGAGAATGCCAGCTGTAATAGTGTGTTTGAATAACAGCAGAGCGGCACCGGTTTTTGTTTTGAAAATCGAGAGTCTTATCTACAGAGCACAGAAGCCACTGTATAGGAGATGGGAAGGGAGGCAAAGGGGAGATGTTCATTCAGTTAAAGGGGCAACATCGTATTTAGTTTGATTACTGTTCAAAACGCAGAAAGCGGGAAGCGGGACTGTGACGTGAAGGGAGCAGTGAACAAACATTACGGGTGTGGTCGGTAGCGAGAGAATGTTTGAGACATTAAAGGGACGGTGGGAAAAAATTAAAAAAAAAAAGAAGAAGAAAAAATTGAACAGACAAAAATGGCCGCAGAGCCACGAGGGGTTTAGAATCAGGAAGTGACACGTCACCTACAATCCTCTAGACTGAGTTTTGGCCGCCATCTAGGGGGGCAGTGGGATAATACAGGCAAATGGAGGAGGAGTAGGTCGCCACCTAGTGGCGGAGGGGGGGGGGGGTAGTGCTGGGGAGTTTCCATTACCCATAGGGGAATATTTAGAGTTTAAGTTAATTAAGGAGTTTAATTTTTTCAAAATTACCAACTGCTTGTGTGTATACACGGTGGTGTATATGAGAACTTTGTAAAGGAACTCAAAGTAGGGTATAGAGCGACGGTGACAGCTCCAGGGCGACGGTAGACAGCCCCGTAGGTTATAGAGCGACGGTGACAGCTCCAGGGCGACGGTAGACAGCCCCGTAAGGGTATAGAGCGACGGTGACAGCTCCAGGGCGACGGTAGACAGCCCCGTAGGGTATAGAGCGACGGTGACAGCTCCAGGGCGACGGTAGACAGCCCCGTAGGGTATAGAGCGACGGTGACAGCTCCAGGGCGACGGTAGACAGCCCCGTAGGGTATAGAGCGACGGACAGCTCTGTTGTATGTTAGATGATAGTACGAGTATGTATGTGAGTTAGGGGCAGGGAACCAACCTGCTCTGTTGTATGTTAGAGCGATGCTCGGTTGTGTGTTATTATCATAATAATAATATTGATATACAGGTTAATTGAATAGTTTATTATTGAATGGGTTAAATAAGAATTGCAGAGAGAGAGGAGATGCGGTTTATTAAATAAGTTTAATTATGAAATAAGAGGGAGTTCGATCTCCAGTGGGGCCTTCTCACACCTAATAAATAGGCAGAGTCTTGAGGGGACACGTCACCAGAAAGAACTGGCACGCGCTGGGGGTCACCCGTGGGACAAACGTAGAGCGCCGAGTGGGTATCGTTTAGCTGCTGGTGTCACGCCGGAAGACAACAAAACAGGGAACAGCCCTGTAGGATTAGATATGGGTGTTGAGAAGGTGGGGGACTAATAGAGAACAAATAGCGCCATGGGCTGTAGGACACTCACACCGTCCAACAGTCTGAAAGGGCGTGGCCATGGCAGGGGCTTGCAGAGGGAAAAAATATATAGAGAACGAGCTGCAGGCCCAAAGCCACGGTAGACTAATAGAAAACACAGGGTCGAGTGTACAGAAAAACTGCCGGCGTGGTGTTTCTGCTTTCAGAGTCTGGAGAGGGCCGACGAGGCGGAGTCCAGCGGTCACAGGCGGTGTTGCCCAGGGGAGAACGAGGCGGACATCGGAGGGGGTTTCCCTCCGGAGACGCTGTTTAGAGAGCGTTTTGAAACAACAGAGCATGGGCGGTGAATCATGAACAAACAGGGACTTCCTTTCAGAGTCAATCAGGAGATCGAGAGACGAGACAACAGTGAGAAGTCCTGTGTTCATTGATTAGGAGTATGAGATATAAATGGAGGATTCATATATAAGATATATGTATAGAAGGATATATATATATAGAAGGCAGATAAGAGGGAGAACAGTAAAACAACAGGATATAATTATTGGGAGCAGACAGGGGGGCCCCAATGGTTATGAGTCGTTGGATGTTGTTGGTTTTGGTGGTCGGTTTCGGTTCCCTTTGTGCACGAAGGGGGGCGCAAACAGACATCAGGCAGCAAGATCACTGGGTTGACCGTGGGCCGTCTTCATTTCTTGTGCACGGGAGATGAGGTTGGTTTGCTTCAACCACAGGCTATTTTTGTGTATAATTAATTGAAAAACCAAGTAGTCTGTTGATTCTGAAAGTTGATTGAGAATCAAAGGGGGGAATGAGAGATTTGGGGTGCTTTTTCAATGTATGTGATGTATAGATTGGGGGGAGGTGACCACAGCTAAAACGGTGATTGAAATGTGCATGGAAGACGGTGATATTGACGGTGGTGGAACCAGTGGTTTCACAGGCACAGGCCGCGTCAGCGAGGGTTTTGTTATGAATTCCTTGGAAGAACATCTGAGATTAGAGTGTACCGTCTCCCAGGGCAGGAGGGAGAGAGGTTCATCTTAATGAAACGTGAGTTTATTAGTGTTAAAGGTTAACAACACGTCGCATGACAACCAGAAGGCGGGGCCGTCGTTGCGATGACGAACATCTATGAGTCGAACGGTGTTTCCGGGTGTAAGGCAGACTAGAATCTGACCGAGAGCGAGTAGGACTGAGATCACACAGAGGACTCTCTCTCCTCTCATCACGAGAGAGGGGGGGGGGGGGGGGGAGGAAGAATGCCACGACATCAGTAGCTTCGGCTAACACGAGGAGGGTTAGGCTAACGAACAGGCCTGAACACTATTGGACTGAATCACAAAAGGACGATAGACGAACACACCGAAAGATCATTAGAATAGACTCTTCAAGGACGATACAATTTGATAACATCTGATAACATCTGATTATGAGGTTCTGTTTATAGCAATAAAACAACGCTTTTCCTCATAAGGTATCTCACGGTGTCGAAGTGTCGAATTCTTACGGAAGTGGAGAATTAGGATGGTTTATGGATTGCACTAACGGGGGAGATAAGGATCTTATCTGCCAGTATCGGAGACGTCAGGACCATTAAAATGACACAACGCAGAGGAATTGGATGGAGGGCCAAACAGACGAAGACGTGATACTGGCCAGTTTGATCAGAATCTTACACTGTCTTTAGCCTATATGCAACAAGCTTTCAATTGTGGGAAGGGTTCAAATGGTCTATGTTTCTAATGCCATGTATCACTCTGAAGAAGACATGTTTGTGTTGAAACGTTTGCACCCTATTACAATGTTACCGGTACCTTCCTTTATGATGACTATATTATGGTCCTTATCTGAGTTGCACCGGTCCTCAAGTTTGAACTAGCAGGCTAATATTAACACGCTAAATGCAGGTAACATCAACACTAGCAGGCTAACATTAACTTCTCTGGTCAAAATCATTAGCGTCAGTGCGGCAACATCTAGTTTTCTCACTAACAGTTACAACATCAGCTATGTCAATAAATACAGTTGCTAATAGCCACCCCAAAAAGTAATCTAGCCAGACTCTGTCCTTACACCTGAAACTTATATCTAACAAGAACCAATCAGAAACAGCATACCGATGAACTCTCCCCCAAACTATGAAGTATTCTGAAGACAGATAGTATGACTAGCATATTCTGAAGACAGATAGTATGACTAGCGTATTCTGAAGACAGATAGTATGACTAGTGTATTCTGAAGACAGTATGTTCTAGTGCAGCGGTTCTCAAATTACGGGTCGCAACCCAAAGTGGGGTCGTGGGTAGGTGACAGTGGGGTCGCACATTAACAATTTTTCCCCCTTTGTTCTGGCAACATATTTTGGCTAAATATGCCTTGTTTTATAAATGTGTATTGATAACATAGTGCTGTAATAAAAATGTCTAATACATATGCATGATCAAGTTCAACAACGTGTGCTTTTATTTTGATATTCCTTAATTCCACGTTAAAAAAAAATCCTAAATAAAATGGGGTAGTGGTATACAAAAGTTTGAGAACCCCTGATCTAGTGTATTCTGAAGACAGTATGAGTGTATTCTGAAGACAGTATGATAGTGTATTCTGAAGACAGTATGATAGTGTATTCTGAAGACAGTATGATAGTGTATTCTGAAGACAGTATGATAGTGTATTCTGAAGACAGTAGTGTATTCTGAAGACAGTATGATCTAGTGTATTCTGAAGACAGTATGATAGTGTATTCTGAAGACAGTATGATAGTGTATTCTGAAGACAGTATGATAGTGTATTCTGAAGACAGTATGATAGTGTATTCTGAAGACAGTATGATAGTGTATTCTGAAGACAGTAGTGTATTCTGAAGACAGTATGATCTAGTGTATTCTGAAGACAGTATGATAGTGTATTCTGAAGACAGTATGATACTGTATTCTGAAGACAGTATGATCTAGTGTATTCTGAAGAGAGTATGATCTAGTGTATTCTGAAGACAGTATGATCTAGTGTATTCTGAAGACAGTATGATCTAGTGTATTCTGAAGACAGTATGATAGTGTATTCTGAAGACAGTATGATAGTGTATTCTGAAGACAGTATGATCTAGTGTATTCTGAAGACAGTATGATAGTGTATTCTGAAGACAGTATGATTCTAGTGTATTCTGAAGACAGTATGATAGTGTATTCTGAAGACAGTATGATCTAGTGTATTCTGAAGACAGTATGATCTAGTGTATTCTGAAGACAGTATGATAGTGTATTCTGAAGACAGTATGATTCTAGTGTATTCTGAAGACAGTATGATAGTGTATTCTGAAGACAGTATGATCTAGTGTATTCTGAAGACAGTATGATCTATGTATTCTGAAGACAGTATGATAGTGTATTCTGAAGACAGTATGAATCTAGTCACGGGTCAGCAACCTTTTTGATACAAAGTGCTATTTTAAAATGTTCTTTAAAACATTTAATTATATAAGAGCGCTTGCTTGCCATACCTGGACACATGTGCCTAAGGTTGCTGACCGCTGATCTAGCGATTAAAAAAAGGATTTATTGGATTTATACACATTTTAAATAAATGAGGATTTCTAGTATTTTCTTGTATTTCTAGTACTTTTAGTATGTTGTTCTGAAGACTTGCTCTGCAGGTGAACGAAATTGTATGACAATTTGTTCCATGTTCGGCCCGAAATTGAGCTAGTTTGCCTGGACTATTAGGGAGATGCATGGAGAAGCAAAATATACAAGCTATTTGAGGAAATATACATCAACCAATATATCAAACACAGATGAGATCCTATTCAACTCAATGTCGGCAAAACTGAAAGTTTCCACACTTGGCACCAATTTGCGTTCACGCACTACTCATTGACGAGATGACCCTTCCTTCTTTTATAGTTTCCTTGTGGGAAAACCAGAAGTGTGAGGAGAGATGCTGTAAAAGTAGTGTCCTCTGCAGTGTCATCTGCGTATATGCTTTTACCAACACGTTCGTGTTTCCGGGTTCCCGTTTTGCGCTCTGATTGGCCACTGACCTACGCTAGTACGCCCCCCTCGCCATGAGCGTAGCAGGACGCTAGTGGGCTAGTCGCTAAAATATATATCGTTTTATATATAATTGTACCAACACAGATATTAGGCAGTACACACATTGTCCTGCAATACATGTACAGTGAATGCACAGCTACATTCGCCATATATTTCTATCGCTGCTGCGGTCTACAGTGAAATGCAATATTATTATTATTATTATTATTATTATTATTATTATTATTATTATTATTATTATTATTATTATTATTATTATTATTATTATTATTATTGTAAAGATTATCATTACAATCGCAGCCGCCTGGAGAGGCAATGTTACAAGTGTACGAGGGTTGTGTGCAAAGAGCACAGCCTCTCAATTTGCACAACGTGCACAAAATTATAATAATTGTAATGATAATCTTTACAATAATAATAATAATAATAATAATAATAATAATAATAATAATAATAATAATAATAATAATAATAATAATAATAATAATATTGCATTTCACTGTAGACCGCAGCAGCGATAGAAATATATGGCAAATGTAGCTGTGCATTCACTGTACATGTATTGCAGGACAATGTGTGTACTGCCTAATATCTGTGTTGGTACAATTATATATAAAACGATATATATTTTAGCGACTAGCCCACTAGCGTGAACGGGCTCCTTTCCTCAGAGCAGCCCGCTTGTATCACCACGCTCGGCGCTGCTGCGATGGTGCAGGAGGTTGCCTCGCTAGTGGGCTAGTCGCTCAAATATATATATCGTTTTATAACTTCGAAAGAGTGCCTAAGCTTAACCGTCGAAAAAACTTGCCGTCACACTCTAAGACAAACTCTAACCTTAACCAACTTCGAAAGAGTGCCTAAGCTTAACCAGTGTAGAAACAGGCGTCGGCCAATCAGAGACCGTCTTGCCAGAAATGCGGCTAGGTTTAGAAAGGGGAACTATTTTACTATTTCTTTCACTATTTGGGCACTTTTACACAATTCCTGTGAGTCTATGGAACACCTCTGTAATATATATATTTTTTTTATTCATTGTTTTGTATTTCTAATCAAGTCCTCAAAAACAGCATTTTTCTACCTCAAGATCTCGAGCTGTTTTGAGCCTGGGCTCCTAAACCACTGCGCAGCGTCGTCTTCGCCTGAACATTAACATGCAGCGGTGTCTTTATGACATCACATATAGGGCACATTTTCAAACGACTCAGTTCAGTGAGGGTGAATATTGTGAAGGGAGAATTGGAAGAATGCGCCAATATGAGAATTTTGAGACATAGATCATATTAATATAAGTTCACATAGCTAGGAAACAATGCTAAACACTCAAAAAGGCCATTTATAAGATAGTTCCCCTTTAACGCAGCATAGACGCGTGCCATCTACCAGTGCTGTTCCCTCTGCCTCTGTTGGTTGGTTGGTTGGTTGGTTGGTTTCTAGTTATACCACTGGCCAGTATGACTTACTACCATAGTGTCTTTATACCAGTATCACTGAACAATAACATAATAATACTAGAACAGTGTACATACATCTGATTAACACTATTACTCAGAGTCAGTAGTACTCATTTATATATTTTATATCCAGTTTAATCATGTACATGGGTCTCATGAAAGGAAATATATAAATCTAAGAAATTATTATTATTATTATTATTATTATTATTATTATTATTATTATTATTATTATTATTATTATTATTATTATTATTATTATTATTATTATTATTATTATTATTATTATTATTATTATTATTATTATTATTATTATTATTATTATTATTATTATTATTATTATTATTATTATTATTATTATTATTATTATTATTATTATTATTATTATTATTATTATTATTATTATTATTATTATTATTATTATTATTATTATTATTATTATTATTATTATTATTATTATTATTATTATTATTATTATGGTATATTGCTATTGCCATAGATGCCAACTTTTTTTGTTGTACTGTACTTGTGCTGTGTGATGACAATACATTTGAATCTAATCTAATCTAATCTGTAACATAGCTACCATTGTTTTGTACAGGGCAATGGAAGAGACAACGGTTGCTATGTGTAAAACTATGTGTTGATATAAATACATCAATAAAAACACAATGATTGTTTTGTGTTAACACCCTCTAGCGGCCACAGTTTCTGCCCCCAGGAAGCTAAAGTCTAGTGTGGAGGACAATGTTAGTGTGTGTACACGTGTGGATGAATGTAGGTACGTGGTCACAGCTATTGCTTATTCACTCTTGTTTAGAGCACAATTAGACCAAAAAAGATAAGACCAAGTAAATGAACAGGGCTCTATTTGTGTGAGGGTTCTATTCTAACATTGCTACAAGGTCTGAACCAGAATTAAAGCTCATTTAGGTGTAAGAGCTCACACAAACATTTGATGGCTTCATCAAGTCACCCCGCCCCCATTCATGGTCTATGGAGCAGCGCCAGATTTTACATCCCAGCCAATATCAGCGATTGAAGTGTTCTCTCTGTACTTTCTAGCTTCAGGAGCAGAGTGGTGTGTGTGTTCTGTCCTGGGGAGAGGGAAGAACCTGTGTGAATTCTTAAAATGGGTGTAATTTCCCTTGAATTGAATTCCCCTTTAAGTTAATGCAGGATTATTGCCAGAATGTTGTCATGTTTTTATGCAACCTACTGTATATAGGCCACTTTATATTCAAGGTTGTCACAAAATACACACACAGACACACGTTTGTATGTATGTATGTATGTATGTATGTATGTATGTATGTATGTATGTATGTATGTATGTATGTATGTATGTATGTATGTATGTATGTATGTATGTATGTATGTATGTATGTATGTATGTATGTATGTATGTATGTATGTATGTATGTATGTATGTATGTATGTATGTATGTATGTATGTATGTATGTATGTATGTATGTATGTATGTATGTATGTATGTATGTATGTATGTATGTATGTATGTATGTATGTATGTATGTATGTATGTATGTATGTATGTATGTATGTATGTATGTATGTATGTATGTATGTATGTATGTATGTATGTATGTATGTATGTATGTATGTATGTATGTATGTATGTATGTATGTATGTATGTATGTATGTATGTATGTATGTATGTATGTATGTATGTATGTATGTATGTATGTATGTATGTATGTATGTATGTATGTATGTATGTATGTATGTATGTATGTATGTGTGTGTGTGTGTGTGTGTGTGTGTGTATCTATCTATCTATCTATCTATCTATCTATCTATCTATCTATCTATCTATCTATCTATCTATCTATCTATCTATCTATCTATCTATCTATCTATCTATCTATCTATCTATCTATCTATCTATCTATCTATCTATCTATCTATCTATCTATCTATCTATCTATCTATCTATCTATCTATCTATCTATCTATCTATCTATCTATCTATCTATCTATCTATCTATCTATCTATCTATCTATCTATCTATCTATCTATCTATCTATCTATCTATCTATCTATCTATCTATCTATCTATCTATCTATCTATCTATCTATCTATCTATCTATCTATCTATCTATCTATCTATCTATCTATCTATCTATCTATCTATCTATCTATCTATCTATCTATCTATCTATCTATCTATCTATCTATCTATCTATCTATCTATCTATCTATCTATCTATCTATCTATCTATCTATCTATCTATCTATCTATCTATCTATCTATCTATCTATCTATCTATCTATCTATCTATCTATCTATCTATCTATCTATCTATCTATCTATCTATCTATCTATCTATCTATCTATCTATCTATCTATCTATCTATCTATCTATCTATCTATCTATCTATCTATCTATCTATCTATCTATCTATCTATCTATCTATCTATCTATCTATCTATCTATCTATCTATCTATCTATCTATCTATCTATCTATCTATCTATCTATCTATCTATCTATCTATCTATCTATCTATCTATCTATCTATCTATCTATCTATCTATCTATCTATCTATCTGCCAAATATAGGTATATACACAGAGCCTATTCCTGGACAGAGGAGTTGCTTGATTGGCACACAAGGGCCCCCAGTAAATCGTCCAGGAGCCATTGGTCACTCCGTATAAAAGCGTATTCTCTCATCTGCTCCGGGGTCAAACAGTGACGCATGCAGCAGTACTTACTGGAAGCACAGTCACTCACACAGACAGAGGCAGACAGGGACCGGAGACAGGGTGGAGGGCAGCTGTAACGTCGGGTTAAACTTGAATTATTTTCACTCCTTGACCAGTTTCCATGGTGATTCTATGCCATCTCTCTCTCTCTCTCTCTTGCCTCCTTTTCGCCTCAGGCCTAGTATGATATCTTTTGATTTGCCCCGAGTGACCTCTCTGTCCGGAGGAGTATGATATATTTGTATTTGCCCCCGAGTGACGTGTCTGTTGAATATTGTGAGTTTCTTATGTTTTTACTCATGTTCCAGTCGCATCCTCTAGGAGGATTGTTACATATAGGACTCCTGATTAGATCTTTACTTTGCTCTTGACTCAGCCAGCACTACTCACTGATATTTGGGGAGAGGTGGACAGGGATCAAACACAGTGGTCACTCTCTCTCTTCTCTAACCCTAGTCCCACACGGTTTATGACTTTCTCACTGCCTGCTTGTTCGTAAACAAACGGGTTGCCGGGCAACAGTGGCAATAGTGGTAGGATTGGTTGTTATTGGAGGGGGGTCTTTTATGCAGATCATTGTTCCTAGTCCCCCCCCCCCCACCCCCATCCCTCTGTTCCCTGACACCCCCCTCCCCCTCAGGAATCTCAACCCTCTACATCTCATTCAGAGGATGGGGAGGGGGGGGGAGGGAGGGAGGGAGGGAGGGAGGGAGGGAGGGAGGGAGGGAGGGAGGGAGGGAGGGAGGGAGCCTTGGAGATAATGTGCAGCAGAATCTATTTGGTTCAGAGCAGGACAGAGCAGGACAGAGCAGGACTGAGCAGGACAGAGCAGGACCGAGCAGGACCGAGCAGGATAGAGCAGGACTGAGCAGGACAGAGCAGGACAGAGCAGGACAGAGCAGGATAGAGCAGGATAGAGCAGGACAGAGCAGGATAGAGCAGGACAGAGCAGGACAGAGCAGGATAGAGCAGGATAGAGCAGACATAGAGTCACACATGTGTGCTGCAGTGATCTGACCCACACATCCTCTCAGTGATGTAGAGCAGTGGTTCTCAACCTTTTCCATGTCAAGGATCCAAACTGCAACACGGTCTCATCAGAAAACGGAAATAAAGTACCAATTGTCACACAGGAAAAAAGGTACACAATGTACGTTATGTTATATAGCCATAAGTAATATGGCTGAGACGAGGTCCTGACTGAATCTCGTCGTTAAAGAACCCAGGACGCCTATCGTAAAGAGTAGGGGGTTCCCCGACGTTCCTGGCCAAATTCCCAAACCAATCTTGATGTCTCTGACATCAAGGCCACCTAATCATCCCTTCCCCTTAATTGGCTGATAGAGTATCGATCCCTGTCTCCTGAGCCGTTCAGCCATTGTGTAGTGTGATGTGTGCCTGGTACCAGTGTATGGCAGCCATTGAGCCTGCGTAGCCCAAGGTTGGGTGCTACCAGTGGTGGTGAAGGAGGCAATTTCCACCCTACATTGGGGGGAGCGCTTTGACTGTCTAGAAAAGTGCTATATAAATGTAATGAATTATTATTATTATTATATTTATGTCTTGTATCGGCAAAAGTCCAAAACAAACGCCACAACCAGGAGTTGAACCAACAGTCATTGCCGTCACGGGTGGGTGATCTCACCACCACTGATGATTATATTGTTAAGCCGGTTAGTTTTAACATTCAGTTAACGGTTAATGGTTAAGACATAAAAGTTAGGGTTAAGGTTAGGGTTTGATCCCTAGCAGGGGGACTTAAAGTTTTTCAGATTTTTTTTGAATATGTAAATGTACACTTTTTCGATACAATACGTAAATATATTACTTATGGCTATAACGTATACATTATGTACCCTTTTTCCTGTGGTCGATATAGTATTTATTTACATATCTGAGCGAGATTGAGCTCCAAACTGATACACATTAGCAGTTTGATAAGATTTTGTCTCAAGTCCGCCCTT
>NW_028174318.1:2500-30993 GCF_963971535.1 Notolepis coatsorum | reverse complement strand
GCTCTGTCAAGACACGACCGATCACATCCAAGTCCAATCTCGAAGAGGCTCGTTCCTCCCCCTTCCGTCTCAGTTGGCTTGCTTCCTTCTCCGTCTCTCTCGTACGCTCTCTGCCTGCCACCGCCGCCCCCTGCTGGTACCGCCAAATAGCCCCACAGGGAAACACTGGGTGGAAGAATATGATCCAGTGTTACTGTTTATAATCCATATTCCAGCCGTTGGAGAAGGAGAAACCCACGTCATTGTCCAAGGGAATATTAATGGAAACTAGTTAATATGTCTTGGTGCACCAGGGGAGATAAAAGGCAAGTCAGCACTTCTGAATAATCGCCATATTTTCAGGGTGCTACATATAGGAACAAACAGAGTCTTGGAAGAGACATTAAGGGGAATTACAGGCAGGAAAGGCCTTGTCTCTGCAATGTATGAACTATCATGTTCAACCACCCCTGATACCAATACCCAAACTAAAGTCCAATGGGAGCGAGACATAGGTATACCCATATCTGAAACACAATGGGAAGCAGCACTTAGGAATAGTACTAAAATATCTAAATGTGTTAGATATAAAAAAATAAATAAAAAAAATCAATTAAAGATACTACACAGGGCCACGCCCTGTACACTGAATAAAATGAATCACACCCAAATTGTGCTGTCATAGGTGTGGAGTAGAGGGTACGTTCATGCACTTGCTGTGGCACTGCCCGCTAGTTAGGCAATTTTGGTTGGTCATTGCTGAGGACCTGTCAGTTACTCTCCAAATTGACATTAATCCTTGCCCTATAACTTGTATATTGGGCGTAAATATGGACACTGCTCAAGCAAAGATTGTAAATAATATTGTACCACTGGCTTTTCTAGCATGCAAACGGATTATTTTAATGAACTGGAAAAAACACAAACCGAACTGCTTCAGTTTGGAGAACTGGCGCAAGGACTTCATGGACTTGATATCAATGGAACAGGCTGCTCTATCTCTTCAAGAGAGTGATAGGCCCGATGGCCTTCAAGCATAGGCGGCGGGTATATAAGGCCAGGCTAGGCTATGCCTACCCAAAATATTATGCTGGGAATTTTGAAATGTATATATAATATATGTGCGCAGGCTGCAGGCTATTGTGTGTGTCTTGTGCTGCAGCCCGATGGCCGAGGTGTCAACGACGAAGGTGTCAGTCGGCTAGGTGGCAGCGTTTAACATTCCAGGTACAGGGAGTAACCAATCACGCATAGGCTCTGGTTAAATAATGTAGCCAATCACATCATTCACATGATCATCCTGATCCTGCAGGCCGAGTAAAGCAAACATCTGCGTTCTGAATCTCCGCCCGCTGATCGCTTTGTAGCAAACACCAGCTCACTATTTTGAGTCAAATTTCAAAAAGCTAAATGGATATACGGTATTTTCCCAAGGCATATAAAGTATATAAGTAATTTAGAAGCTGCACCGGGCTGCCCCTGGGCATAACTACACGGATCACCTGAGGCTATATGTTGCGTTATCTTGGAAAACGAGGGCTTGCTCTAAGACAGGGGTCGGGAACCTATGGCTCGTGAGCCATATATGGCTCTTCTGGTGACAGCATATGGCTCCCAGACATTTTTGAGTAAAAAAAAAAGATTTTTTTATTTTTTTTTTTTTTAATACTTGTGATATTTCTTAATAATACTGTGTCATTTTAAAGTAAACAGAAATTAGTTTTGAAGATACAGCTAATAGTATCTGTAGCTGAAGATATAGCGAGCAGAGCTGGCGAGGGAACACAAGTGGACAGAAATTAAAAATCTTCAACCTGAAGACCAGCTGATTCTTAAAACTTGGAACGAGCTTCCTGTGACATACCACACAATGCAGCGTGAGTATTGCCGTATTGACCATGTTTGGCTCTACATATGCATGTGGGCAGTCATTCTCGCATATGAGGAACATTAAGACCAACCTACGCGTTTAACTGATGGAAGCCTCAACGCCTGCATGAAGCTCACCTCACCACGTATGAACCAGATTACAAGGCCATCAGCAAAACCATGCAAGACATATTTAATTTATTATACGTTAAAAATACTATATGGCTCTCAATGAAATATATTTAGAAATATTTGGCTTTTATGGCTCTCCCAGTCAAAAAGGTTCCTGACCCCTGCTCTAAGAGGACATGATGAGAGTCTGAGTGTAGCCGGTGTGATCTTACTGCGTTGTGTTTATTTCGATTCGGCCCCTGTTAAGGGATCGCCCTGAGTGGGAGTTGAACCCCGGTCTCCCGCGTCGCGGGCGGCATCACAGACCACTATACCAAGAGGTGCATTCACTTCTTGCTACTGGGTCTGGATGCCTCTGGGGAGTGAGTTTACTTGCAGTACCGCTTAACGTCCACAGCCACTTCACTTACTGTACCTCGGGACTGTGGATAGACTGCGGTACCTCCGTTACATGAGTTCATCAAATCGTGGAAACTTTTTAGAGCTACTGTATGTACATTGTTTTCAAAGCATGATGAGATCTAAATTACAAAAAACGTTCCCTTCATTGCTGTCAGCACTGCAACTTGTGATTCAAGTTGTGAACAGTCTTTCTCAGCAATGAGGCACATCACATCCAAAACTGACTAAGAACAACAATGCGCCAGTCTGCTTCACATTGAAAGTGATCTCACAGACAAAGTTAAAGCAGAAAAGATCATTGATGCCAAGACAAAACGTCGCATTTTGCTGCATTAAGGTAAGACAATGGTTAATCTATTATTGGATGCCTTCATTTGAACACTTAATTTGCACTTAAGCATTACATCACGCGCAGGAGTGGTTTATGAACAATAAACCATGGCCAGGGGTGGTCGTAAGCCCCGAGGCGCAGCCGAGGGTCGTTAGACCCCCCTAGGCATGGTTTATTGTTCACAAATCACGACTGCAAGTGGTGTAATGCTTTTATACAACTGCCACATTCATCCAACCGTATTGCTATACAATAAACACACATTAATCGAAGATTTATTGAAAAAACCATCCGCCAGAAAAAGTTGTTCCCACAACAACAAAAAAGACAATTTGCCTCCATGTGGAAGCAGATCGGAAGTGCATCCAACCAACTAACACATCCAACTGTGTGTTATTGGAATGATTGAGAGAAGTTGCCTCCATGTGGAAGCAGCTCGGAAGTGCATCCAACCAACTAACACATCCAACTGTGTGTTATTGGAATGATTGAGAGAAGTTGCCTCACGTGGAAGCAGCTCGGAAGTGCATCCAACCAACTAACACATCCAACTGTGTGTTATTGGAATGATTGAGAGAAGTTGCCTCATGTGGAAGCAGCTCGGAAGTGCATCCAACGGATCAAACAAACTAACACATCCAACTGTGTGTTATTGGAATGATTGATTGAACATTTTATTACCAGATGCAGAATGGGTACAATACAGTACGGCTCAATACACACAATTGTTAAGGGTATGCAGACCTACTTTCTATAGAACTTCATTCTTAGATGCTTCTATAGAAAGTAGGTAAAACAAATTAAAACGTTTTCTTTGCCCTATTGTTGTGGAAAATGTGTATACGGGGGTGGAGGTAGGAAAGGGGTTAGTCTTGACTAGTTTAATATAGGTCAACTAGCAGGGCTCAAAGACACTAGGGCGACAGTCTGGCTGATGTTCTTAAAACAGCCTCAAGATAGGCAGATGGACATTTCAGTACATCATATCGTGTGCTCTAATCTTGTGTCTTTTCTCTCTTTCATACATACACAGCACACACACACAGACACACAGACACACACATACACAGCACACAGACACAGACACAGCACAGACACACAGACACACACAGTCACACAGACATACACACCGACACACACACACACACACACATTCCCTGTGTCACAATACACACATACAATACACACACGTCTGTACACAGACGCACACACACACAGACACACACACACAATACACACATACAATACACACACGTCTGTACACAGACGCACACACACACAGACACACACACACATACACACACACACACACACAAACACAGACACACGCACACACATCTCACTAAATCTTTATCTCTCTTCGATGGTCTTAATGTTTTACATCATATCGTGTGTGTACATCATATCTTGTTTATCTCTCTTCGATGTTCTTAATGTTTTTATCTAAATCTATGTTCTTCTTAAAGTCTTTATCTCTCTTCGATGTTCTTAATGTTTTTCTCTCTCCGATGTTAAATCTACGTGTCATACGTCATGTCATATCTGACATGATAGGACACGTCATCATATCTGTCATGGGGGGGCAGGACTGAGAGGGGATTTAGGGGACAAGCAGAGGGATTGAGGGGTAGAGTGTTTTTTGTTCAAGCTGTGGTGATCCTCTGCTCGATCCATAGCTTTTGCTGTTAAGAACTTCTTTTCCTAAATAAATTACCTACTTGTTAAAATTGGAACTATCGTCTCCTGCTGTGTTAAACAACCATCTAGTTGGGTTTGCTGACCCCTGGTGGTAGAAAACACACACACACACACCGACATACACACATACACACACACACACACACACACACACACACAGTCACACACACACACACACACACAGACACACAGACAAACACACACCGACACACACACACACACACACACATTCCTGTGTCCCGGTAGACAGCGGGTTGTGACGCACACACACACAGTCACACACACACACACACACAGTCACTACACACAGACACACACACACACACACACACACACACACACAGTCACACACACACAAACACAGTCACACACAGACACAAACAGCACACACACACAGACACACACACACACACACACACATTCCTGTGTCCCGGTAGACAGCGGGTTGTGACGCACACACACACAGTCACACACACACGGTCACACACACACACACACACACAATCACACACAAACACACACACACACCGACACACACACAGAAACACACACACACACAGTCACTACACACAGACACACACACACACACAGACACACACACACACACACACATTCCTGTGTCCCGGTAGACAGCGGGTTGTGACGCACACACACACCGACACACACACACACACACACACACATCACGTATTAATCCGGCAAAACTGGCGGGCAACCCCATAATGGAGACGGAAGGGCCTGGCACCTATGTGAACAAAATACTGAAGGAGTGGAGAGGTGAGCTAGGACACAACCCAGAAATTGACCCGTTGCAGAGAGCGATGTTTAGAGAAAGTGTGATGAGAGGGCTTCCAGAGGTGGTTAAGAATAGACTGGAAGACGTGGTGGGGTTAATGGACATGACTTATCCTTTGTTCTGTGCACATGTAACACATAGTGTGGAGAAGCAAAGGGCTCAGGAGCAGAAAGTCAGGGATCAGGATAGAAATGACTCAAGGAAGTTAACTCAGCAACAACTGCAGCCCCAAAGGAGGTTGCAGGCAGTAATGGTGTCATCTGCTACCTCTCCACCCATGCAGGACCAGGGACCCCCGCCTGCACCTCAGGTAGTGAGAAGCTATGGCTATAGTTCACAGAACCAGGCGTCCAGGCGGCAGGCAGGGAATGGGCAATCAGGCCCACGGTTTACACAGGGACCGGGGAACGAACAACAGTTTCCCCGTTTCCACTGTTGGAACTGCGGCATGCAGGGACACAGGGAAATGAGATGTAGGCAACCATACCGTCCCGGCTCGGAGTATGGAAGACCCGTGCGCCAGGGGGAGTCACAAGGGCCCCACGACCAGGGGGAGACAGGAGGGCCCCGAAACCAGGGGGGTAATCACTAGGGGTGCCCAGAGAATGCGAAGGGGGGAAATCAAATGATTGTGGTTTCCAAGGGAGCTGAGCAAGAACCTATTCTGCAGGTCCTAGTGGAGGGCAAATTAACAGAGATGATGGCAGACACTGGAGCAGGTTTTTCCTGCATAAAGCAAAAATACGCCGCTCACTTACCCCAGTCTGGACAGTATGTTCGGACGGTCGGATTCTCGGGAAAAACACAAAAAATTGGAACTATCGTCTCCTGCTGTGTTAAACAACCATCAGCCACAACATTTGGTGACCCTTGACCTGTAGATCGCTCCACCGGGCCTTTTCATACGGCCAGTTCCTGGAATCTCCCGTAGACATTCTGCCGGTTGTCGACAAAAAAGGTAAGCGTTGGGCTTGTTATTATAAATATCCGTCAGAGTTTCTGCGGGAGGAAAAAGTGAGCTGGCTGTGTGAACTGGTTTTCGGATATGGACGACTAGAAAATGAACACGAGTGGTGAGGTGTTTACACTAGGGCGATTCCTCTTTTAACGGGCTATAAGTGCGCCACTAATCAATTTTAATTGCATGTTTTCGACCTCTGGTCAAATTTTGCTCCATCTGTTCAAACTTCTCCTTGATCCCTTTCCCTGATTCCTTTACGACACTCTCCACATTCCTCACCACCTTGTTATAACTGTGCCTTCTGTCCTCTGTAGATAAGACTCTCAATTTTCAAAACAAAAACCGGTGCCGCTCTGCTGTTATTCAAAACACACTATTACAGCTGGCATTCTCTGTGTCAAACTAATTACGTTTACGGATACACTATTGTTCATTTTCTTATTGGCTTGTGAGGTTGTTGCTACAGAGAGGCTAGCTGTCCTACACACACACACACACACACACACAGTCACACATACAATACACACACACACACACACACACACACACAGTCACACATACAATACACACATACAATACACACACACCCCCCCATCGCTTAAAAAGTTAGCTATTACACCCCAATAGGACGCACCAGGTTGGGAAAAAAGTAGGGTTTGGATCAGAGATCAGGCCCTGATCTCTCTCTCTCTCTCTCTCTCTCTCTCTCTCTCTCTCTCTCTCTCTCTCTCTCCTGGGTTTGCTGACCCCTGTTGGTGGGCCAAGGTGTAGCATACAGACTCATCACATCTCTTTCTCTCTTGGGTTTGCTGACCCCTGGTGGTAGAAAACACACACACACACACCGACATACACACATACACACACACACACACACACACACACAGTCACACACACACACACACACACAGACACACAGACAAACACACACCGACACACACACACACACATTCCTGTGTCCCGGTAGACAGCGGGTTGTGACGCACACACACACAGTCACACACACACACACACACAGTCACTACACACAGACACACACACACACACACACACACACACACAGTCACACACACACACAAACACAGTCACACACAGACACAAACAGCACACACACACACACACACAGACACACACACACACACACACATTCCTGTGTCCCGGTAGACAGCGGGTTGTGACGCACACACACACAGTCACACACACACGGTCACACACACACACACACACACAATCACACACAAACACACACACACACCGACACACACACAGAAACACACACACACACAGTCACTACACACAGACACACACACACACACACACATTCCTGTGTCCCGGTAGACAGCGGGTTGTGATGCACACACACACCGACACACACACACACACACACACACATCACGTATTAATCCGGCAAAACTGGCGGGCAACCCCATAATGGAGACGGAAGGGCCTGGCACCTATGTGAACAAAATACTGAAGGAGTGGAGAGGTGAGCTAGGACACAACCCAGAAATTGACCCGTTGCAGAGAGCGATGTTTAGAGAAAGTGTGATGAGAGGGCTTCCAGAGGTGGTTAAGAATAGACTGGAAGACGTGGTGGGGTTAATGGACATGACTTATCCTTTGTTCTGTGCACATGTAACACATAGTGTGGAGAAGCAAAGGGCTCAGGAGCAGAAAGTCAGGGATCAGGATAGAAATGACTCAAGGAAGTTAACTCAGCAACAACTGCAGCCCCAAAGGAGGTTGCAGGCAGTAATGGTGTCATCTGCTACCTCTCCACCCATGCAGGACCAGGGACCCCCGCCTGCACCTCAGGTAGTGAGAAGCTATGGCTATAGTTCACAGAACCAGGCGTCCAGGCGGCAGGCAGGGAATGGGCAATCAGGCCCACGGTTTACACAGGGACCGGGGAACGAACAACAGTTTCCCCGTTTCTGTTGGAACTGCGGCATGCAGGGACACAGGGAAATGAGATGTAGGCAACCATACCGTCCCGGCTCGGAGTATGGAAGACCCGTGCGCCAGGGGGAGTCACAAGGGCCCCACGACCAGGGGGAGACAGGAGGGCCCCGAAACCAGGGGGGTAATCACTAGGGGTGCCCAGAGAATGCGACGGGGGGAAATCAAATGATTGTGGTTTCCAAGGGAGCTGAGCAAGAACCTATTCTGCAGGTCCTAGTGGAGGGCAAATTAACAGAGATGATGGCAGACACTGGAGCAGGTTTTTCCTGCATAAAGCAAAAATACGCCGCTCACTTACCCCAGTCTGGACAGTATGTTCGGACGGTCGGATTCTCGGGAAAAACACAATTAATACCCACATCAGATCCAATCTCTATGACGTATAACAATAAGACCATAACAATACCTGTATTAATTTCGGACAGCACCCCGCGCAATCTCTTGGGACGAGATGCAATGTGTAAACTAGATTGTAAAATCCTATGTACGCCTGAGGGGATTCAAATTGAACAAGACGTATACCAAATGATGCTACAAGGGACGGGGGAGAAAGAGGCCACTGTGTTCTGGCTGGGCAACATAGATGCAGAGCTGCAAAGGGTCTGTGACCCCTGGGAGCCATTTCTGAAAACCCAACTGCCTCAGTCTAGACAAACAAACATGGAGGCACATTGCACACTACAATATTTGACGAATAGTGACCTAGTTAGGAACAAGGCATGGTTGCAGGGACAGCCCGAGCAGGTGCAGATTAACTCATCTACGATAATTGTAGGGAGACAGGGCGCGGCGTTGAGGGTTAACACGGGTAAGTATCTACGGGAACAACATAGACTAAGAGACGCCGCCCCACACATCACTCTGAGAATAAATCCTGGTTACGAATCCGAACATCTAGGTTCAATGATACAGGAATCCGAGACTCAAAGGTGGGTCTCCACGGAATCTCCGCTAATTTGGAACAGCGCAGATGGGAGTTTCATAAAAATAATGATTTCCTTTTCAGTTTTGGCAAAACCGCAAGTAATCAGATTACCAGGAGACCCTTGCGTTATTCCAGAGGCGGATGCTTTGCTGGAACAGGACATGTTGGCGCGCACCCCGGAACGGTTGTGGTCAAAACACAACACAGATGTGGGTCTAATATTGTCGGCACAGCCAGTGAAGGTCAGGTTAAAGAAGGGTTGTAGACCACCCTTTATCAGACAGTATACAATGAAGCCAGAGTCGGAGGAAGCTATATCACATCAGATTGAGGGACTGTTAAAGGGGGGAGTGCTCGTCCCTTTCAAATCCAGATGTAATACACCTATCCACCCAGTGCTAAAGGCGGACAGGGCTAGGTACAGACTGGTACACGATTTGAGGGCGGTGAACGACGTGGTGTCTGGACCAGAGGCGGAAGTCGCTAATCCACACACCCTCCTGACAAACATCCCGAGTAGCTCGCAGTACTATACGGTCATTGATCTCACGCAGGCATTCTTCAGTGTTCCATTGGAAAAAGAGTCTCAGTATCTGTTTGCTTTTACCCACAGGGGGAAACAATACTCTTACACCCGGTTGCCACAAGGGTTCGCGCACTCGCCGCATTACTTCTCGAAGGCGCTCAAGGAAGACTTGCAAGGAGTGTGCGACACACTACTCAGCACGGTTTTACTGTATGCAGATGACATTCTAATCTGCTCGGATACACGTCAGCAGTGCCATGAGGACTCCATCAAAGTTTTGAGTGGATTGGCCGTGGGAGGCCACAAGGCATCCCGTTCAAAACTGCAGTACTGCCAGCCAAAAGTTGAGTACTTGTCTCGCGTCATTCAAAAGGGCATAAAAAACATCTCACCCACGCAACTCGAAGCTGTATCCAAGGCACCTAGGCCATTGACGGTCCGACAGATGATGACGTTTTTAGGGATGACTGGGTACAGCTCTGAGTGGGTGGAGGACTATACGATAGCGACAGCGCCGTTGAGGATGATGATAAAAGAGGCGGGTACAGACAAGCTTCGCGCTCCCTTGACATGGACCGAGGAGGGGGAGGACGCGTTCATAAACATTAAGCGTCTGTTGTTACAGGCCCCTGCCCTGGCGCTGCCGGATTATGAGAAGTGTTTCCACCTATTCGTCTCACATAGAGCGCAGCATGCGACAGCTGTCCTGACTCAAACACAGGGGGTGAGTGGGAAAAAACAACCGATAGCATATTACTCTAGAGCTCTTTCGCCGGTAGAGCAGGGTCTGCCACCTTGTTATCAGGCCCTGGCCGCAGCACATTTGATGTATGAGAAGGCAACGGCCGTGACAATGGGATATGACATTTGCATTTGGACACATCACAAATTGGCAAACTTGATTGAAAGAGGCAAATTTGTTCTGACCAGCCAACGGGCTTACATGAGGCTCCTGCAGTACTCGGACGTTACGATAAAAACATGCCACGGCAGTAACCCGGCGGATCTGGTACCACTCCCGAGCGAGGGTCAACCGCATGAGTGCGAGGTGGAGGTACAGGCTTTCGTGAAACTCCGTCCTGATTTGGGAGTCGACCCGCTCGCGATAGCAGAACTCTCACTTTTTGTGGATGGGTCCTGCTATCGGGAGGGGGAAAATTTAAGGTCAGGATACGCCGTCGTACAGTGCAAACCTAACGGAGAAACACTAACAAGAAAGGCCGGACAATGCATGCAACCATGTTCGGCCCAGCTTGCAGAACTAATAGCACTAACAGAAGCATGCATAATAGCTAAAGATCGCACGGTTAACATCTTTACAGACTCTGCGTATGCGCATGGCGTATGCCACCTATTCGCGGCCATTTGGAAGGCAAGAGGCTTTAAGAAATCGGACGGCTCACCGATCCTTCACCACAAGCAGGTTGTGGCGCTTATTCAGGCTGTAAAGTTGCCCAAAAGCATTGCTATCGTAAAGTGCCAGGCACACAGAAAAGACCTGTCTTTTGTGACGACGGGAAACAACGCGGCGGACGAGGCCGCGAAGGCGGCGGCTGCGGTGCCGTCCACGGCTGTTCTGATGTTTGCGGCCGAACTGACGACTGAGGTAACTGAGGATAATTTGAGTGATCTTCAGGACTCAGCCACGCAGGCCGAGAAACAGTCGTGGACGGAGAGGGGGGCTGTAAGGGGGGCAGATGGTCTGTGGAGGAGTCATAACGGTTTGATAGTCGCCTCCATCGATCTTCTGTCCTTGGTGATACCTGAGGCTCATGGTGTTGATCACTGTGGAAGAGCAGAGACCCTGAAACGAATCACGAAAATGGGATTTTGGTCCCCAAAGCTTCAGGCACAAATTGACGTTACACTAGCCAGGTGTTTAACATGCTTACAGGGCAATGTGCGCAAAGGAGTACCGACAGTGGCGGCTTACACACCCCTCCCTGAGGGACCATTCAGACATCTGATTATGGACTACACGGATATGATAACGCCAGTGCAGGGCAAACGATACCTCCTGGTAGTAGAGGACTGCTTTAGTCGCTGGATTGAGGCCATTCCATCTAAACACAAGAACGCGGACACAGTGATCAAGTTCCTGTGTCGCGAGGTCATTCCGAGATTTGGAATTCCCACGATATTACAAAGCGATAATGGCCGCGAGTTCATCGACAAGGTGGTTAAAGGGCTGATGCAGAAATTAAGTATAAAACAGCGCCTTTCCTGTGTCTATAGTCCCGGGTCGCAGGGAAAGGTGGAAAGGGCCAATCTGGTCATTAAAAACAAACTGTTGAAAATCTGTATGCAAACTAAGCTTAACTGGATTGATGCTTTGCCACTTGCTCTGATGGCTATTAGAAGCAGCGTAAACCGCCAAACACAGCTAACACCGCATGAAATGCTTACAGGCCGCAGCATGCCAGCACCGCCATTTAGACACCTGGCTAGGGGCCCGGCATTAGATATTTTTGAGCAAGATCTGAAAAATATCTTCAGCAAGTGACTAAAATACATGAAGCTGTGTTTCGACAGGAGCAGAGAAAGGAGAGAAAGGGGGTGAAGGAGGCGGAGAAGGAAGCCACCAAACCGAGACTGATCCCTGGGGACCTGGTCTTCGTAAAGGTCCACAAGAGAAAGTGGTCATCACCCCGGAGAGAGGGCCCGTACGAGGTGATCCGATCGACTGGAACGGCAGTCCAAGTCAAAGGATCAGCGACCTGGTTCCACTTCAATCACTGCATAAAGGCCAGCGGCGATCTCTTGGGGGATACAATCGATCGCAGTTATGCAGAACCCGACATGGAGGGTCCGAGACGGCAACTGGAAGGTGCAGTGCCTGCTGATGCTCCCGCAGATGTTGGCAGCAGTGTGCGGACGGTCGGCCGGGCACAACGACGTCATTGAGAACCGTCACCGTCGACCCGTCCTTGAGGATGACGGGTTTGAGTGGGTAGGAGTCCCACGGGGTCCCGCTCAGGCTCAAGTACCGGCAGGCTTTCATGACCAGGCTCAGAATCAGGCACCCCCTCTGCCCTCCATCGAGGAAGGGGGGGAGAAGATAAGACTACAACCAAAAGGGGTGTTTCCCGTAGGACCGCAAGGGCATGTTTTTGATTTTGACCATTCCCCCGTTACAGGCGGGGATACTTACCATTATACTAACGAGGATTGGGTTGTGGGGGTAGATAGGAGGGTTGAGCCTGTCCCGAACCAATCACAGGGGACAGGGGTGAGGGGAAAAAGGGAGGTCAAGGACACTGAGTCGGAAGAGGTGGGGGGACAGGATATGTTCCAGAGGACAGCCGGAACGTTGAGGGACTCAGTGGGCTCACTCTGGGCCAGGTTGAGGGGTTTGCTTCCTTCCGGGGAACAAGATGGGGGCGACTATGACTATGACGAGGAAGACCCGGAGGCTGACCCGATGTATAGGGCGGCTTTAGGGAATGAGTGGTTTAAGTGGGTCCAGTACACGAGCGCGCAGAATCAGATAGAGGATTGTTATGTCTGCTCCAAGGCACGTCCGGATAGGCTGCTGGTGAAGGGCACGAAGTTCAGTTGGGCTCAGTGTGACAGGGACGCAGAGGCATGGGAGGGGCCCCATAATAGTCGCCCTTGGTGCGAGGCAGAGTGTTTGGGGTTTCTCGGCTCTAGTCGTTTTAAGGCGGCAGGAAACGTCACGGATTTCAAGGATGTCACTATGCGGGAACGTTGTAGGAAATTGGATGTACGTGTGCAGGGGGTAGCGACGGGGTTGCCAATACCCAGAGGTGTCAAACTATGGCTGACCAAGGATTTCGAGTGCTTGCAAAAGGAGGGGACCCGGGACGTAGGGGAGGTGGCAGAGGGGCGGTGCACTACTATTTGGAGCATCACGACTAACTGCACGAAAGAAGGAAAGTGTGGACACGGGGTCGTGTTAAAGGGAGTGGATACCAACCCACGGCCTGTAGCTTGCCCTTTTCATGTCCAGGATATGGCACTGGCGGACCAATACTGGCTCTGCGGCGGTAGGAGGTTGAGGAATACACTTCCTTTAGATTGGTCAGGTAGATGTGCCCGGGTTCAGGCGATCATGCCAATGGTGGTCCTACCATTATCAGTGACGGAAGGACCTTCTGAGTCTCCTATCTCTCGAACGAAGCGTAGCTACAAGGCAGACCCAAGGGTGTATCTGGACAGCATAGGACAGCCAAGGGGCATTCCAGCCGAGTTCATGGCTAAGAATGAGATTGCGGCAGGGTTTGAGTCTATTCTGCCATGGATATCGGTCAATAAGAACACCGGGTGGATCAACTATTTGTTTTACAATCAGCAGCGGTATCTCAACTACACCGAGGAGGCGTTGGATGCAATGGGGGACCAGATGCACGCGACCAGTACGGTGGCGTGGCAGAATAGACAGGCTCTGAACTGGTTAATGGCGGAGAAGGGTGGAGTCTGTTCCATGTTTGGACAGTACTGCTGCACATTTATTCCGACGAATGTGGGGCCAGGGGGAAAGTTCTCCGAGGCCATGGCTAAGCTGAAGGATTTGAGGGAGGAGTTGAGGGGGAATTCTGGCCGGAATGAAGAATGGTGGGGGAGTGGGGTGTTGGAAAGATTGGGACAGTGGGGAAGCATAGTGATGCAGACGGGGATATCCATTGGGGTGGCAGGGTTGATATTGGTTCTCCTTTTCTGTTGTGGTATGCCTCTCTTGGGTAGGCTGGTAACTTCACACGTAACGAGCCAAATGCTGATGGTGGGACAGAAAGAGATTGAGCCACAAATCGGGCCATGTCCTCAGCTTTATGCTGCCTTAGAGGGAGACGAGGGGATAGAGGATTAGGGGTATGGTGAGGTAGGGACATTTTCTTTTTGTTGGTTCTTTCCTTTAAGAGTGACGGGGGATGGTCTGAGTGCAGTTTTGTTGGTTTATTCCTTTAACTAGGAGTTTTAGTCTGATTTTCTAATGATCCTTCGGCATAGAGATTGCAACCATTGAAAATCATTGCATTATTTTTTATTTTTTTATTATTTTTTGTTTATTTTACTCGTGGTCCTGGTCAAACCGGAATGGGAAGGGGCATCGGCAGAGTGTCGGTTCTGAGCCTGAGGAAGCATTGAGAAGAAGTGTTCTGGGGATCGGTTCTGGGGACTGGAGGGACAAAGGGGGGGGCTAACGCAGTGGGCAAGATGGGCACCTCCCGTCGAAGATGGGGGGACACGTGGTGAGGTCGGTACCAGCGCCTCCCGTCCAGGCATGGGGACATGCTTCTACGGGGACTGGAGGTGTGGCGTGGTGGTTGCTGTATTGGCAAAATGTGACTTTTGGCAATACGGTGAGGAGACTATGGCGTGGGCATGGAAGGGGGGCTGAGCGATGGACACTGGGACTCAATGTTATGGAAGAGACAATGTCATTTTTTTTTGGGAGGGATGTTCTATGTTTAGTTCTGACGGTCAACTTCTCCTTTCCCTGATGAGAGTCGCGGTTTCCGGCCGGAACTGTGGCTCATTTGGTAAGCGGTGGAGGTTGGGGGGATTTGTCTGTCAGGTTAGGATTATAAATTGGGGTATTTTGTTGATGTTTTATTATTACTCTTGTTTGGAACGGTTTTGTGTTTTGGTAAGAACGGTAGTCAGCCTTTGTTGGTCCGTTAGGGGTCCAGTGAATGAAGTAAGGTTTCTGGTTTAGATTAGGCATTTAAACTTTTATTGTATAATTGTGGTTTCTCGTTTAGTTAGACGTTCACATTTTCTTGGTTATATGATTTGGGTGGGACTAGGGATAGCCCCAAATGGGGGAATGTTGTGGAAAATTTGTATACGGGGGTGGAGGTAGGAAAGGGGTTAGTCTTGACTAGTTTAATATAGGTCAACTAGCAGGGCTCAAAGACACTAGGGCGACAGTCTGGCTGATGTTCTTAAAACAGCCTCAAGATAGGCAGATGGACATTTCAGTACATCATATCGTGTGCTCTAATCTTGTGTCTTTTCTCTCTTTCATACATACACAGCACACACACACAGACACACAGACACACACATACACAGCACACACACACAGACACAGCACAGACACACAGACACACACAGTCACACAGACATACACACCGACACACACACACACACACACATTCCCTGTGTCACAATACACACATACAATACACACACGTCTGTACACAGACGCACACACACAGACACACACACACAATACACACATACAATACACACACGTCTGTACACAGACGCACACACACACAGACACACACACACATACACACACACACACACACACAAACACACACACACGCACACACATCTCACTAAATCTTTATCTCTCTTCGATGGTCTTAATGTTTTACATCATATCGTGTGTGTACATCATATCTTGTTTATCTCTCTTCGATGTTCTTAATGTTTTTATCTAAATCTATGTTCTTCTTAAAGTCTTTATCTCTCTTCGATGTTCTTAATGTTTTTCTCTCTCCGATGTTAAATCTACGTGTCATACGTCATGTCATATCTGACATGATAGGACACGTCATCATATCTGTCATGGGGGGGCAGGACTGAGAGGGGATTTAGGGGACAAGCAGAGGGATTGAGGGGTAGAGTGTTTTTTGTTCAAGCTGTGGTGATCCTCTGCTCGATCCATAGCTTTTGCTGTTAAGAACTTCTTTTCCTAAATAAATTACCTACTTGTTAAAATTGGAACTATCGTCTCCTGCTGTGTTAAACAACCATCAGCCACAACACTATGAAAAAAAAAGTTTTCTTCGCCCTATTTTTTTATTTATTTTTTAAACCTACTTTAGAGGGCCTAAACTTAACCAGTTGGAAACCAGGCGTACAATAATAAAATTAGCAATCAACCAATCAATCAATTCAATAGACCATGCTCACTTAAAACAGCGCAGCACTCAGCTGCTTCTCTCTCAGTCTGACTCTCCCCCGCCATTGCAGACAGGAGTGTGTGTGTGTGTGTGTGTGTGTGTGTGTGTGTGTGTGTGTGTGTGTGTGTGTGTGTGTGTGTGTGTGTGTGTGTGTGTGTGTGTGTGTGTGTGTGTGTGTGTGTGTGTGTGTGTGTGTGTGTGTGTGTGTGTGTGTGTGTGTGTGTGTGTGTGTGTGTGTGTGTGTGGTGTGTGGTGTGTGTGGTGTGTGGTGTGTGGTGTGTGGTGTGTGGTGTGTGTGTGTGTGTGTGTGTGTGTGTGTGTGTGTGTGTTGTGTGGTGTGTGGTGTGTGGTGTGTGTGTGTGTGTGTGTGTGTGTGTGTGTGTGTGTGTGGGGGTGGGTGGGTACGCCAGCATCGGACAGTGTGAGAGTGAGCGCTGCAGTCAGGGGGAAGGAAGAAGAAATTTAAAATAAAATTGCAAATAATCAATCAATCCGCGATTTTTCTTTTGTTCTACAATGACTCATGACCCATCAATTACATCATCCAACATTGTTTAAAGGACTAAGACATTCGCCGTGACAGAATCGCTTTATATTTAGGAGCGTGGAGTGTGCCCTATACATACGTGTAAATGGACTGTTTCAGCTAATCAGAATCGAGAAATTTGCATGCCGTTGTATAATATATATTAAATGAGTGGGGCTCGCCTCGCATAGCCTAGTGGGTGTGTGTATTGACAAAAAAGGAAACATTTTGCGGGCTCCGTGCGACACATAGCCTCCTTAATGTCCGGTTCACGCACCGCCTATGCCTTCAAGGTCCCTCGAACTTTATTAGATCACTCTACTGAACCTTTGTAACACTCTGCAACCCCCCCTCACCCCCTTGTTATTATTATTATTATTATTTTTGTCTTAGTTTATCTTGTCATGTATGTATTGTCTTGCCTGTGAAAAATTAAAACTTTAAATATGAAAAAAAAGAATGGAGACACGTTTTCTGTCTTGACTGAACTCTTGATACAAGGTCTAACACTAGACAACAGGTAAATATTTTATCAGTCTTTTGGTTGATCAAACTCTTTGAAAAATGTATGTGAATATACCGCATAAAACTTTTGGGGCTTTGAAGAAATACAATAAATAAAAAAGAAATGTAAAACGATTGATGGCAGAAAGCAACGGAGGCGGATAAGAGGGATGAGAGAACGAGGAGAGAGAACGAGAGAGAGAGAGAGAGAGAGAGAGAACGAGAACGAGAGAGAGAACGAGATAATGAGAGAACAAGAAGAGAGAGAGTGAATGAGAGGAGAGAGAGAATGAGGAGAGAGAGCGAGAGAGAGGAGAGAGAATGATGAGAGAGAACGAGGAGAGAGAGAGAGAGAGAGCATTCTGGAGGCAAGGATGGAGAGGAGGTGTGGAACGAGTGGGAGAACGGTGAGGGGAGGGGAAGAAGTAAAAGGTGAGACAGAGTGTGAGATCGCAAATGAGAGTCGATATACTATATATAGAGCCGGGATGGCAGAGAGACAGAGAGAAAGAAGACCGCCAACAACGAGGACAGAGAACAAGAGAAAACACTCAACGGGGTAAAGGGAGGGAGGGAAAGAGGCAGAGAGAGAGTGAAAGACGGAGACAAATTCCGTCTCTCCCGTATGGCTTGCTACACCCGAGACACTGCAGGAGGCGTGTTTCCGCGAGCGCATTAGCGATTCTCTTTAATCACAGTGTAGACGATCCAGCACACAAAAAACAAATGGATGGGGAGGGGGGAGGATGGAGTGGGAGAAGGGGGTGCATAATTGAAAAAGAAAAAGTAAAATCAGGACAGAGAGCGACAGAGATGGAGGGAGAGAGAAGTCGCTCTTCTCTCTCCCTCCATCTCTGTCGCTCTCTGTCCTGATTTTAGAGAAGAGAGATGGAGGGAGAGAGAGAAGAGAGAGCGGCAGAGATGGAGGGAGAGAGAGAAGAGAGAGGGTCGTCACATGTTGGCCAAGCTGCCTTGTCGTAATCTTCGCTTGAAAAGTTGTTTATGAACCTAAACCTTATTATACACTTGACTTGCATATATAACCCATATAACTCTGTGTGATGTGCATGTACAATAATGCTATGTATACCGTATGAATATATATCTATCCACATCTGTCTGTATATACAGTACCTTCATATAATCCTTTTTACATATCTGTAGATCTATATCTATATCTGTACATATCCCTTACCTACTCTTAGTTACGCTGCTGGCCAGTATGACTACCATAGTGTCTTTATTAGTGCTGTCAGGCGATTAAAAAAATTAATCTAATTAATTACAGGATTTGTAATTAATTAATCTAATTAATCGCATTTTAATCGCATAACCATTTTATGCCTGATATTCTATATTCTATAATCATATTTCAAATTGCATGTGTCCGGATGGCAGAATTCAGTACTGTATCTACAAAACCTTCTGTTTAATCATCTTCCATCTATTAATTTGCTTAGATTTTTCAGGTCTGGTCAATTTGAGCATGGTGTTATTCACAGTCAAAGATAAAAAAAAATGTATTGATATTCTCATTTGGTTCATTACAATTTACTCAAGCCTAGTAACAGACACAGTATTTCTGACACTGGGAATACATTCCCTGAGATCCATATATGTCCCTAGAATCAGATACCAAGAACATGCAAATGGACCATATAAAAAAAAGTCTGTAATGTGTATTCTACGTTCTTATGGAATGAGATAAAAAAAATTATAAAAAAAAAAAAAAAAAAAAAATTGAGTTAATTTTCATAACGCGATAATTTGCTGTGTAATTAATGAATCTAATTAATGCGATAAACTGACAGCCCTAGTCTTTATACCTGTATCACTGTACATATTAATATTACAACTCTGTACATACATCTGACTAATTTATATATTGTATACCCAATTTCACCTGTACATTATATATTACTATTGCACTTTACTGTTACATTTGCACTCTGGTTGGATGCCAAACTTATTTTCGTGGTACTGTACTTGTGCTGTATGATGACAATACATTTCAATCGAATCTAATCTAATGCCCCTACTTTCCCCCGAACCTTAACCTCAGTGGTGTAAATTGTGCTCTAAAGCAGATAATGTACTGGTTGAGTGAACATGTTCTTTCTTTTTTTTTACCATGGTGAAGTTAGTTTGATGTTGGAATAAATAAAACAAAATTACTCATAGTCCCCTTAAAATGCACCTTTGACACAAGAGGGAGGTTATGTTGGGGCTGTGCAGCATGCAACTTGCATAATGTGCTTATTGGGCAGACCGGCCATTATTTTTCTACCAACACATCAGAACTGTCTTAGACAGCTGTGCTTGTCTAAAATGATACACAAATGTGGTAGATTATAATACTGTATAGCTCCAAGAAAACAAATGATGCTCTCAATCCTAAGAATAACCTCATTAAACCTGTTATAACTACGCATTTATGTGGCTGAGTATGGGTTTTTGATGTATTATGTTACATTTATATTTATTCTTGATCATTTAGCTCACGCTTTTATCCAAAGCGTCTTGCATACAATTAAGAGCATTATTTTTAGAACATCTATCGGCCTCCAAGGACGAAGTTGCGACAGATCTTTTGTTTCTCTTATACAAAGTGACTTACAAATTGTGAACAACAGGGCGGATGAGTGGCGCAGTAGGCAAGGCGCTCGCCACTAATGCAGGATATGCTGGTATCGAGCCCAGCTCTCGGCGTTGCTACCGGCTGGCCGGTCGTTCATACTAACACAATTGGCAGTATTAGAGGGTGGGAAAGCCGGTGGGTGGGGATTGGACGTTGTGGACAGCGACTCCTACAGGTCGGTTGGTGCGCCTGTACAGCAGAATCAGGCAGTATCGGGGGCAGCGTGAGCCTCCCACGCGTTACTCCTCGCCGCTGAGAGATCGCGCTGTACAGGTGAAAAGATGCAACAGCTGCCTCCTCGTGTACCGGAGGGGACACGTGATGCAAGGCTTCTATCCTCACTACAGCCGACCAGTGGGAGGCATAGTCTAGCAATGTTCGAGACAGGGGAGGGGAGAATTGAAGGGAGAATTGGCGAGGTGAAATTGGGATGGGAGAAAAATAGAAAAATTATGAGAAAAAGTGGATTAAAAAAAGAAAATTGTGAACAACAAGTCAGCAGGAGGGGTACATCTCTGGCAGTTAAGGGTCAGTGTTATTGTTCGTCAAACAGTGTCAAACTTGAATGTTACACTAATACTACTAGTAACACAGTAGATAGTGTAAACGTACATAATAGTAAATGGTTAGTATTTCTTTTTATATATATATATATTATTTCAGATATTGACTGAGGTGTGTTTTTAGTTGACGGTGGAAGAGTGGGCGGGTTTTCCAGACAGTGGAGGACAGAGAATAGCCTGCTTCGCTTCGATGACCCCCCCCAGGAGGAGCCTAAATAGGAGTGGGTCTCTCCCCCCCAGGAGCCTAAATAGGAGTGGGTCTCTCCCCCCCAGGAGGAGCCTAAATAGGAGTGGGTCTCTCCCCCCCAGGAGCCTAAATAGGAGTGGGTCTCTCCCCCCCAGGAGCCTAAATAGGAGTGGGTCTCTCCCCCCCAGGAGGAGCCTAAATAGGAGTGGGTCTCTCCCCCCCAGGAGTCTAAATAGGAGTGGGTCTCTCCCCCCCCCAGAAGGAGCCTAAATAGGAGTGGGTCTCTCCCCCCCAGGAGTCTAAATAGGAGTGGGTCTCTCCCCCCCCAGGAGCCTAAATAGGAGTGGGTCTCTCCCCCCCAGGAGTCTAAATAGGAGTGGGTCTCTCCCCCCCAGGAGTCTAAATAGGAGTGGGTCTCTCCCCCTAGGAGCCTAAATAGGAGTGGGTCTCTCCCCCCCAGGAGCCTAAATAGGAGTGGGTCTCTCCCCCCCAGGAGCCTAAATAGGAGTGGGTCTCTCCCCCCCAGGAGCCTAAATAGGAGTGGGTCTCTCCCCCCCAGGAGGAGTCTAAATAGGAGTGGGTCTCTCCCCCCCAGGAGGAGCCTAAATAGGAGTGGGTCTCTCCCCCCCAGGAGGAGTCTAAATAGGAGTGGGTCTCTCCCCCCCAGGAGTCTAAATAGGAGTGGGTCTCTCCCCCCCAGGAGGAGCCTAAATAGGAGTGGGTCTCTCCCCCCCAGGAGCCTAAATAGGAGTGGGTCTCTCCCCCCCAGGAGGAGTCTAAATAGGAGTGGGTCTCTCCCCCCCAGGAGCCTAAATAGGAGTGGGTCTCTCCCCCCCAGGAGGAGTCTAAATAGGAGTGGGTCTCTCCCCCCCAGGAGCCTAAATAGGAGTGGGTCTCTCCCCCCCAGGAGCCTAAATAGGAGTGGGTCTCTCCCCCCCAGGAGCCTAAATAGGAGTGGGTCTCTCCCCCCCAGGAGGAGTCTAAATAGGAGTGGGTCTCTCCCCCCCAGGAGCCTAAATAGGAGTGGGTCTCTCCCCCCCAGGAGCCTAAATAGGAGTGGGTCTCTCCCCCCCAGGAGTCTAAATAGGAGTGGGTCTCTCCCCCCCAGGAGTCTAAATAGGAGTGGGTCTCTCCCCCCCAGGAGGAGCCTAAATAGGAGTGGGTCTCTCCCCCCCAGGAGTCTAAATAGGAGTGGGTCTCTCCCCCCCAGGAGTCTAAATAGGAGTGGGTCTCTCCCCCCCAGGAGTCTAAATAGGAGTGGGTCTCTCCCCCCCAGGAGGAGCCTAAATAGGAGTGGGTCTCTCCCCCCCAGGAGGAGCCTAAATAGGAGTGGGTCTCTCCCCCCCAGGAGCCTAAATAGGAGTGGGTCTCTCCCCCCCAGGAGCCTAAATAGGAGTGGGTCTCTCCCCCCCCAGGAGCCTAAATAGGAGTGGGTCTCTCCCCCCCAGGAGGAGCCTAAATAGGAGTGGGTCTCTCCCCCCCAGGAGTCTAAATAGGAGTGGGTCTCTCCCCCCCAGGAGGAGCCTAAATAGGAGTGGGTCTCTCCCCCCCAGGAGGAGTCTAAATAGGAGTGGGTCTCTCCCCCCAGGAGTCTAAATAGGAGTGGGTCTCTCCCCCCCAGGAGTCTAAATAGGAGTGGGTCTCTCCCCCCAGGAGTCTAAATAGGAGTGGGTCTCTCCCCCCCAGGAGGAGTCTAAATAGGAGTGGGTCTCTCCCCCCAAGAGTCTAAATAGGAGTGGGTCTCTCCCCCCAGGAGTCTAAATAAGAGTGGGTCTCTCCCCCCCAGGAGTCTAAATAGGAGTGGGTCTCTCCCCCCCAGGAGCCTAAATAGGAGTGGGTCTCTCCCCCCCAGGAGGAGCCTAAATAGGAGTGGGTCTCTCCCCCCCCAGGAGCCTAAATAGGAGTGGGTCTCTCCCCCCCCAGGAGCCTAAATAGGAGTGGGTCTCTCCCCCCCAGGAGGAGCCTAAATAGGAGTGGGTCTCTCCCCCCCAGGAGCCTAAATAGGAGTGGGTCTCTCCCCCCCCAGGAGGAGCCTAAATAGGAGTGGGTCTCTCCCCCCCAGGAGCCTAAATAGGAGTGGGTCTCTCCCCCCCCAGGAGGAGCCTAAATAGGAGTGGGTCTCTCCCCCCCAGGAGCCTAAATAGGAGTGGGTCTCTCCCCCCCCAGGAGGAGCCTAAATAGGAGTGGGTCTCTCCCCCCCCAGGAGGAGCCTAAATAGGAGTGGGTCTCTCCCCCCCCAGGAGTCTAAATAGGAGTGGGTCTCTCCCCCCCAGGAGGAGCCTAAATAGGAGTGGATCTCTCCCCCCCAGGAGTCTAAATAGGAGTGGGTCTCTCCCCCCCAGGAGGAGCCTAAATAGGAGTGGATCTCTCCCCCCCAGGAGCCTAAATAGGAGTGGGTCTCTCCCCCCCAGGAGCCTAAATAAGAGTGGGTCTCTCCCCCCCAGGAGCCTAAATAGGAGTGGGTCTCTCCCCCCCAGGAGCCTAAATAGGAGTGGGTCTCTCAGGTGGCCAGAAGACGCAGAGCTCGGGGGTCCCCAGGGCGTATAGTTAGAGACCATGACCGCTGCACAGTATGCCAGGTCCAGAACCTTGAAGCAGATTCTCGTGGCAATGGGAAGCCAGTGTGACATGGAAGATTTTGGTAGATTGGAGATCAGACGGGCCGCTGCGTTCTGTATGAGTTGAAGGACCTTGGTGGTGCAAGGTCAAGTCAAGTCAAGTCAAGTCAAGAGTTTTAATTGTCACGGCATACAAGTATACAATGAAATGCGGGTGGTCTTGCCCGCAACGATGTGCAATACAGTGGTACAACATATAATAGAATCCAATAAAAAAAAAAACATTGTGCAATAAACAGGTAACAGGTAACATGGTGTGACATCTCGGTATCTGTACTTAGTTATTTACAGAGCATATAGGACATGTTAGGTAGCTTTGGTAGTGCAATACACTGTTCCTGTTGTTATACTAATTTAAAGTGGCCTTTCCTTTTGGCCATAAGTGTGCGTGTGTGCGGCATGAGTGTGTGCCCGCTCATGTTAAAGTGGCTGCTAGTGTGTGAGCATGCACAGCGTGCGTGTCGTGTGTGTGTTTATGTGTGCTTGTGTGTGGATAGTTCAGTGTTCTGTGGCACTGAATGTTCATTGTTCAAGGCTCTGATGGCCTGGGGGAAGAAGCTGAGCCTAAGCCTCTCTGTCCTAGTAGCTGGGGTTCGCAGGCGTCTGCCTGACCTCAGCAGCTGGAACAGGCTGTTATTGGGGTGGTGGGGGTCTTTCATTATTCTGCAGGCTCTGGATTTGCACCTCTTGTTGTATACAGTAGAACCTGCAGGGGAGGTAGTGCAATACCCGTGGTACGCTCGGCTGAGCGCACCACTCTCTGTAGGGCCTTCTTGTCCTGTGCCGTGCTGTTTCCATACCAGGCAGTGATGTTTCCGGTCAAGATACTCTCTACAGCTCCTGAGTAGAAGGACTGGAGTATCTTCCCCGATGCTCTGAACTTCCTTAACTGTCTCAGGTGGTAGAGGCGCTGCTTCGCCTTCTTTACTACTGTGTCTATGTGTGTTGACCATGTCAGATCCTCTGAGATGTGGACCCCCAGGTATTTAAAGCTGCTCACCCTGTCCACGGTAGCCCTGTTAATCATCAGTGGTGTGTGTGTCTCCTGCTGTCCTCTCCTATAATCCACGATCAGCTCCTTGGTTTTACCAATGTTCAGGAGCAGGCTGTTGTCCTGGCACCAGCGTTCCAGTACCTCAACCTCCTCCCGGTAGGCCTTCTCGTTGTCCGAGATCAGCCCCACCACCACCGTGTCGTCTGCGAACTTCACTATGGAGTTGGAGCTGAACTTGGCCACACAATCGTGTGTGTAGAGTGAGTACAGCAGGGGGCTCAGAACACAGCCCTGGGGGGACCCGATGCTCAGGGTGATGGTGTTGGAGGTCTGACCCCCCACCCTGACCGCCTGGGGTCTTTCACTCAGAGGTCTGGCTAGCAGAGCAATAGTCGAAGTGAGACATGACTGGTGATTGCAGGTGATGTGAGCAGAGAAATCCAGCTGGCCGTCAAGGACCACACGTAGTGATGACCGGAGTGTTGGACGTCCCGTGATGATGACCGGGAGGATGCGATCCTCTCTACGCCAGCCCCCTTGCCTCAAATAGATCCGCCATCAGCTCTATTTTTTATCTTTCAAAATGTTCAGTTGCTATCGCATGCACTTATCTGTGTTTCATTACACATAATGTGTGCATGCTTACCAACTGTTTCGCCTGTTTTAACTGCAACACTACTATCACCGACATCTAAGAAGGGAGATCCCCCCCCTTGAACGGCACTTCTAAGGTTTCTCTCCTCCACATTGCCTGTGGTGCATTTTTTTTTTTGGACTTTATGGTGTTTTTGTTTTGTTCTTGACTTATTGTGATGTTTCTTCTTGAATTGTTTAAAGAAGACGTGTCCGGCCCATGGGGACATTAACGCGTGTTGTCGGGCCTTACAAATACATTTAATTTGATTTGATTTGATTTGATTTGATTTAGATTCTTGGCTGTCGGGGACGGAGCCACCGCTCCACTGTGAATGAAAGGTCGGTCAGCGGGGAGGATCCAGCCGGAAAGTGAAGTAGCTCCGTTTTGGCTACGGTTCAGTTGGTGAGGTGGTTGGTCGTCATCCAGGCGTAAATGTCGGTCAGGCAATTGGGTATCTGATGGTGGAAAGGGAGAGGAAGAGTTGGGTGAATGAAAAGTGATAATATTACTCAGAGATTTAGTGTAGAGAGAGAGAAGAGGAGGGTACAAGGACAGATCCCTGGGGGACACCCGTCTATAGGGGTCGGGGGGGGGGGTGACAGGGTGCCTCTCCAAGATACTTGGTAGGAACGGTCATCGAGGTAGGATGACAGCCAAGGCCAGCGCAGAACCTACAATTCCCCATTCCTGCAAGGGATGTGAGGAGGGTGATGATGGTTGACTGTGTCGAAGGCTGCTGACAGGTGGCCCTCATTCACCAACGTGTTCTACGCACAGATCTGTGCTTACCCTGTGCGTACGATCATTTCTAAGCAAAGAGTGGGATTCATCAATTTCGATTTGAACTTGACTCCGTGCTTACATCTACGCACAGGTCAGACCAGGCGTACCTGGCGCCCAGTGGTAGAATATCGTTACTACGCATAAGCACTCCTCAGTCCTGCATTAGTTTCAAGGCGGAAATAAGCTTCCGTGCATTAGTGTTCAACTTCTGTATGACCCGTAATTCATTATAGTTCATTGTAAAATAGCGACAGTAGTGTAATTATAACGGGCTCACACGCGAACAAGAGGTTGGCCTGCTTGTTTGGCACGGGGGGGCAGACGCAAAACACCAACCTCCAAACGCGATTAGATATTGTTTCAAATAAAAAGCAACTTATTTTGTGTGTCATGTTTCCAAATAAGATTGGTCACAAAATGCTTTCTACTTCAATTTGTTGGTTAGAATAGATGACCTCCGTTGAAACTTCACTGAGACTAACAGTCTATTTGTGAGCTCCCGCACAGATGTGATGATAATAATAATAATAACAATAATAATAATAATAATAATAATAATAGCTTCATTTTATATAGCGCCTTTCAAGAGACCCAAGGTCGCTTTACATAGATAGGGGGGGGGAATAACAAAGTAACAAACATAGTGGACAGACACACAACATATATATATGATGATGGAATTCATTCAAGATCCTCTCCACCCTCGGGTCTTTGCCACCGCGGCACGGTCCATCGTGATATTGGAGATGGATTGAGCAATAGACTGTTACTGTAGCTGTCAAAGCTCCATCACAAATGCAGTTATGTGAATAGAAAGGGATTCCACTCAGTCAATGTTGCGATGCGCATTTGCCTGATACATGTTATTGCTGGATGCCGGGAGGAAGGCGATGCTGAATGTTTTCAATTCATTAAATAAAACGGATACTTTTTGCAAGGGTTTACTGACTGTCATACAAATGATCAACCAACTACATACTGTAACTTTTCAGTGCACGTTCTTATTTACATTGTGACAACAGCCTTGTGAGTTCCCGCAGTGACCCGCACACAGACATGATGGAATTCAAGTTCATGTTTGTATTGATCACATATAGGCAGGCTACACATGGCGTATCTGCTACATATCATACATGGCAGTAAGATTCATTGTTCTTGTATAGCTCTCGTATTATTGTTTATGTAGGCTACCCAATACTGACATCAAAATGGATTGTAGTATGCCTCTAGAAATCATATGCAGCAGGTAGAAAATTGACGGGAGATCCATCGCGATTTGGAATCAAATTGAGGAGAACTTTAATCCCTGGGTATTAATCAAACAACACGGGAAAAGGCAGTCATATTCCAGCGCGGTCTTTATTAGCCGACAACAAAATAGATGCCTCTAAAAATCATATAGCCAATCGAACACAACTAATAAAGGCATTCATATTACAGCACGGTTATAATGACACACAACCAACGCCAAACAGTGGTCAACGAACGGTCTTTATTAGTATTTTGAGCTGTCCAGGCAGAATTGCAGCAATGGTCTTAGGGAGCCGTTGATATCTGACATCACCGTTTACAAATCCGCCTTTTATTTATCCCATAATACGCGATAGTGTCTTCTTGGTTCGACAGCAGTGAATTCTCCGTGGAGTTTCTCAGAGTTCCGCTCGGGTCAGTCCATTATTTGAATTTCACATCCCATGGGGGGTGTTTCCTCACTTTCATGACCATATATGGATAATCATGCACGAGCATTGACGGTAGAACAAAGTTCTACGGAGGAGCGTAGAGCCTGCGTACGCACCGTGTGATGAATCCCGACTTCCCTGTGCGTACACTAGTTCTACATTCCGTGCTTACGTGTGGAAATAGAACATATTCTACGTCCACGTTGATGAATGAGGGCAGGAGAATCAGGACAGAGGAGAGGCCTTTCGCTCTTGCTAAGTGAAGAGCCTCTGTGACCGCTATGAGGGCTGTCTCCGTGAAGCCTGACTGATTTGGGTCCATCAGGTGGTTCTGCAATAGATAATCAGTGAGCTTGATATGGCACCTTCAAGTGATTTGGAGAGGAAAGAGAGTAGAGAGACAGGGCGGTAGTTGGGTTCAGGGTTGGTTTTTTGATGAGCGGAGTGAGATACTGGCTAGTATGTCTAAACTTAATGTTTATTAACTGGTATTCTGAATTCGCTGCTGTCGGGACAAAACCTCATAACTCCAAAAACCCAACTTTTCAGCAGATGAAAAAAACTAACACAGATTTGAGGGTGAATAGAGTTAGGAGGTTTAGACAGATGATCGGTTTAATGCTTTTCCATTGTTTAAACTTTGTAAAACCCACACACACATATGGAGGATGCTCTACGGAGTTGATTTATATAATAATAAAAAAAAATAAAAAAAATGGAGTTATGAGGTTTTGTCCCGACAGCAGCGAATTGCTCGTTTTATTACTCATTACTATATTACTATGGCAATATTATTGGCAGAATTACAATCACAAACAAAGTAACTTAATGCAGACAAATAAAAAGATGGCCAAAATGTAATGCCATACATTGTGAATAAGGCCTCACAGACCAATTAAAGT
>NW_028174319.1:0-17091 GCF_963971535.1 Notolepis coatsorum | reverse complement strand
AACGATGACGACAAAAATATCACATCCAGTCCCCATTTAGCATGGGGCAGCTGAGATGAGTGTGTGTGTGTGTGTGTGTGTGTGTGTGTGTGTGTGTGTGTGTGTGTGTGTGTGTGTGTGTGTGTGTGTGTGTGTGTGTGTGTGTGTGTGTGTGTGTGTGTGTGTGTGTGTGCGTGTGTAGGTGTGTGTGTGTGTGTGTGTGTGTGAGTGTGTGTGTGTGTGTGTGTGTGTGTGTGTGTGTGTGTGTGTGTGTGTGTGTGTGTGTGTGTGTGTGTGTGTGTGTGTGTGTGTGTGTGTGTGTGTGTGTGTGTGTGTGTGTGTGTGTGTGTGTGTGTGTGTGTGTGTGTGTGTGTGTGTGTGTGGCACCTGACCTCACAGTCAAACCACATTTAGACCCCACAGTCTCAGTGTACTAAGCACAGCTGTCAACACTTTGCATCGGAAAACAAAAGCAGTTTCTGCCTTGTCTGTTGAAAATAGCACATACAACTACTACTATTACTACTAATGATAATCATTTCCCCAAGAGAAAATAAACTCTTATATTATGTTTTCAAATATTCTGATTGGTCAGTCAGAGTGTTAGTAAAAGTTACCCTTCTTCTTCTTCTTCTTCTTCTTCTTCTTCTTCTTCTTCTTTCTTCTTCTTCTTCTTCTTCTTCTTCTTCTTCTTCTTCTTCTTTCTTCTTCTTCTTTTCTTCTTCTTCTTCTTCTTCTTCTTCTTCTTCTTCTTCTTCTTCTTCTTCTTCTTCTTCCTTCTTCTCTTCTTCTTCTCTTCTTCTTCTTCTCTTCTTCTTCTTCTTCTTCTTTCTTCTTCTTCTTCTTCTTCTTCTTCTTCTTCTTCTTCTCTTCTTCTTCTTCTTCTTCTTCTTCTTCTTCTTCTTTCTTCTTCTTCTTCTTCTTCTTCTTCTTCTTCTTCTTCTTCTTCTTCTTCTTCTTCTTCTTCTTCTTCTTCTTCTTCTTCTTCTTCTTCTTCTTCCTTCTTCTTCTTCTTCTTCTTCTTCTTCTTCTTCTTCTTCTTCTTCTTCTTCTTCTTCTTCTTCTTCTCTTCTTCTTCTCTCTTCTCTTCTTCTTCTTCTTCTTCTTCTCTTCTTCTTCTTCTTCTTCTTCTTCTTCTTCTTCTTCTTCTTCTTCTTCTTCTTCTTCTTCTTCTTCTTCTTCTTCTTCTTCTTCTTCTTCTTCTTCTTAATCAAATCAAATCAAAATCAAATAAATGTGTAAGGCCCGACAACACACATTAACTCAATCAGTGCCACCCACGTAATATTACGTGATTGCCCAACAACCGTTGGGTGCCAGACCACGTAATATTACGCGTTTGGTAAATTTTTTATATTTTTTTTATTTTAATATCCTATTTAATGCCAGGGACCCGTATGTTGGTGCAGTACCGGCCAGATTCTCCCAGGTGGCGGTATCGAGCCGCAGTAAACAGTGTTCCAGACCCTGTGTTACACTGTAAGGTCTCCGGGCGCAGATTTTCAGTAGACGGCATAGAGGTTCAATCGGTCGCATCCAAACGTCGACGGGACATCCGATGCATATGCTGTGATTGCTTATGCCGTGGCCCTAATCGACATTGGATGTACCAGATGGCGATCAAACAATTGGAATATTATTTTTGGAATACTCCCGGCCACAGGTAAGGACTATCTGACCTAAATTCTGGCTTGATTGTGCAATGTTTTCATATAGATCCAGCTGATTAGCGTTTTTAGCATTCAATACTAATGATGTTACTGGTAATCAATAATCAGAAACAACTTCCTTTCATGCATTCATGGTGGAACATAATACTGATCAAATGCATTTGGATTTTTAACTCTAGCTTGTGTAGGGCCGAAACGCCAATCGATTTAACGTTATTAGCTTAAGTTATTAGCCTTATAACTAGCCTTGTAGGAATTATCCCAGACCTTTCCGATATAACACTCATATTCATCACGGTATAAAACGGGAACGTATTGATGAAAAAAATAAATCTTTATGGTATATTGAAGGGAAGGTTCATACTGTCAATTGACAATGACATTGGATACATAGCTATAATAAGAATATAGTTATAGCTCTACAAACAAGGTGACACACTCCTATCTTTTAAAGCGTGGCATTGCTACGACGGGTCCCGTCTAATAGCTGGTACTGATTGAGTTAATGTCCCCATGGGCCGGACACGCCTTCTTTAAACAAGTCAAGAAGAAACATCACAATAATAATAATAATAATAATAATAATAATAATAATAATAATAATAATAATAATAATAATAATAATAATCAAGAACAAAACAAAAACACCATAAAGTCCAAAAACATTTAAATAAATAAATGCAACACTCCCAGACATACCCCACGCGAAGGTAAGGAAAAACTCAATAAAATCTAGCAATAGGAAAAAATGCACCACAGGCAATGTGGAGGAGAGCAACCTTAGAAGGGCCGTTCAAGGGGGGATCTCCCTTCTTAGATGTCGGTGATAGTAGTGTTGCAATAAAACAACTGAATAATATAATATATATTATAATAATATAATATAACAATAACATAATTGGTGATTAATCATACAGGAGTGATACAGTAAGCTTCATTATTCTTCATAAGTCAAATCATGACAATAGAAAAAGGAGCCCTGCTTAGATTTGAGCCTCTGACACCTCCTCAAGGAGCCCTGCTTGAGAACCATATGAGCTGACACCTCCTCAAGGAGCCCTGCTTGAGAACCATATGAGCTGACACCTCCTCAAGGAGCCCTGCTTGAGAACCATATGAGCTGACACCTCCTCAAGGAGCCCTGCTTGAGAACCATATGAGCTGACACCTCCTCAAGGAGCCCTGCTTGAGAACCATATGAGCTGACACCTCCTCAAGGAGCCCTGCTTGAGAACCATATGAGCTGACACCTCCTCAAGGAGCCCTGCTTGAGAACCATATGAGCTGACACCTCCTCAAGGAGCCCTGCTTGAGAACCATATGAGCTGACACCTCCTCAAGGAGCCCTGCTTGAGAACCATATGAGCTGACACCTCCTCAAGGAGCCCTGCTTGAGAACCATATGAGCTGACACCTCCTCAAGGAGCCCTGCTTGAGAACCATATGAGCTGACACCTCCTCAAGGAGCCCTGCTTGAGAACCATATGAGCTGAGACCTCCTCAAGGAGCCCTGCTTGAGAACCATATGAGCTGACACCTCCTCAAGGAGCCCTGCTTGAGAACCATATGAGCTGACACCTCCTCAAGGAGCCCTGCTTGAGAACCATATGAGCTGAGACCTCCTCAAGGAGCCCTGCTTGAGAACCATATGAGCTGACACCTCCTCAAGGAGCCCTCATTGAGAACAGGTGTTCTAGACCAGTGTTGTCAGAACACTGAGACAGTTGATATGGTGGTTTTCATGTCTGAAACAAATACACCACAATCAACACTGGGCTTGTCTTTATTTACCCTGCTGTCATCCTTTACTTTCTGTTTTATCTTTGTTCTTTTAAATTCAAAAGTCACTTAGGAAAATATGAGTAAATAAACAAGCATGGGGGGGGGGGGTGGGAAAGGGAGATGTGGGGAGAGAGAGAAGAAGAGAGAGTGAGAGAGATGGGGGAAATGTGTGGAATAACAGTTTATTTGGATACAGGAGAGAGGAAGAGATACAGATGGAAGGGAAGAGACAGAGAGAGAAAGAGAGAGTAAATACTGAAATATACTGAAATAAGAAGAATTCTGAAGATAATTTGTATTAGAGAGACAGAGAGAGACAGAGATACAGAGAGACAGAGAGAGAGCCAGACAAACAGACATACAGACAGATGGAGAAAGAGAGTACGAGACAGAGAGAGATAAAGAGAAAGAGAGAAAGAGAGAGAGAACAAGAGAAATAGAAAGAAAGATAAATAGAGAGAGAGAGAGAGAGAGAGAGAGAGAGAGAGAGAGAGAGAGAGAGAGACGAGAGAGAGAGAGAGAGAGAGAGAGAGAGAGAGAGAGAGAGAGAGAGAGAGAGAGAGAGCAGATCAGAGTGTGTCTGTCTGAGTCAGCATGTTTAGTAAAGTCTGATTAAACCGTTGAGAGACACTAAATAACAGACTGTCAAATTGTTGTTTAATGACCTGGATGTCCGCAGAATGAAACATGGAGCCTCACATCTATGCGGGAGATGTATCTTTGCCTTAATGTACAAGGTGTTCAGATGTAAAAAAAAATTATAAAAAAACACATTTAAGGAGAACAAGTTTGTTCCGCTGGTACCCCACTGGTACCTCGCTGGTACCCCACTGGTACCCCCGTGGCCATGATGTTGTTTAATGTACCCCTCACAAATTTCCATATTTAATAACAATTTGTATAAAATATATATTTTCCACCAAATACAATTCAATACATCAGTAAAGTACAGGAAATGGCTCAGCTGTCTTTCCTTTACCACCTTTACCCTCATTAACTCATTGATCGCCACGCTGTTTTCCCATCTCTAATCCCTGGCGCCAGGGATATTCTATATTATAGCTATGGAGACATACTATAGCTAATTTGAAATGCTTATATGTATACTTCCGACAGGGAACACACCATTTGTTTCACATCCGTTCCTGCGCAACCCCAGGCTAAAAAGTGGCTATTTCCCAAAAATCACTGCTAATTTTCTAGGGAGAGAGATATCGCGTCTTTTGTGAATCATGTGCTTGGCTTGGCCCGGTGGTGAGATTTTTTGTTGGACAAGACTCCCCCCCTTGTATTTGTAATCTATAAATGTACCTCATCCATTTTGTGCACCAGCAAATTTGCAAGAAGGAGGCTGGGAAGAGTGGCACTATGAGGAGCCAGAGCTAGCCTCAGACACGCAAGCTCTGCGGCCCCGCTTCTGCTTTCGATCCCTCCGCCGCTTCGAGGCCTCCTTGTCCGGGGAGGCGATGTAAACAGACCCGGTGCCTGGAGGTCTGACGATGTCCTTCGGTCCATCGAAAACGATGGAAATATCCAGTAATCCGACATGTGCACCAATGTCCAGTAGCTCTTGTCTCTGTACAAAGGGTCAGAGCGAATATACTGGGCGAATAGACTGAACATGAGTATGCAAATAATAGTTGATTTGCCCTTCCTGGCAAGACAAAATTAAAGCTGCTGCTTGATCAAGAGCCGCCATCCTAGCTAAAAAAATTACTCAAATGAGACTGCCACCTATTGGGATTCGATCGTCATCACAGTGTTCAAAATCCATACAGAAGGTCCGGGGGACTGTCTAGTATCATAAAAAATCATTTAAACATGAAACGAATATACTAGTTTTTGGCAGTCAATGAGTTAAGGAAGCAAGGATCTGTGAATATTAGGGGTGTAACGGTACACAAAATCCACGGTTCGGTACGTACCTCGGTTTTGAAGTCACGGTTCGATATTATTTCCGCGACAGTGGGGGATACTTATTTATTTAACTGTATTAAACAATATAAAACGAATTGGCCATAATTTACTGAGCAAACTAATGCTTACTGCTGTAACCTACTAATAACACTTAAAGTAAATCTGAAGATTATTATATAGCAGATGCCTTGGACAACTGTAGCGTGTGCTTGTTTATACATACTGTAGCCCCTTTCATGACTGTGATGCAAGCCCTGCTTGAATGCATCACAGTCACGAAAGGGGCTAGTTTATAAATACAGAGCTGGTGGTATGACTTGCTGGCTGAAATAGGGAACTAGGTAACGGGGCTCTATTACTCTCTGTGCTCTATTACTCTCTATGCTCTATGTGCTTAAACCCTGTGTTCTCGACAACGGAGTATGGTCGCAGATCTGCTGCTATAAAAACACCTATGGCGTTTGTTATTGCTTTGGCCCGGTCTGAATTAATAGCGAGATGCTGCTTGAATGCCACGGGGAGCTGGGTTTGCTTCTTCCGTGTACCAGTGATATTCACTTTCGGGTGATGCCGTTTCAAATGCGTGATAAAGTTTGCAATAAAGTGGGCGCCCCAGTGGCGAACCACATAGCGCGCTCAGCCGCGACACGGCCGACCCGGGTTCGACTCCCGAACCCGTCGTTATTTGCCAAATGTCTTCCCCCCACTCTGTCTTCCATTCCTCATCTGTCTCTCTCTACTGGACTGCCCAGTAGCAATAAAGCGATAAAACGCAAAAAAATTTATCTTAAAAAAAAAATAGTTTGCAATAAAGTTGAACAATGCCGGCACGTAGCCCCTTTCGTGACTGTGATGCAAGGCTTGCATCACAAGTGTGCTAGCCGGCACGTAGCTTTAATGCGATCCACTCATCTTTGTCCATTACTGTGGTTAACTGGGAATCCGAAATGATCCCAAACGGGAGACTTGAATGTTGTGGGAGCATCTTCTAGCTCTGGCTTGTCAGTTAGTATTGCACTCGTCATACTAAGGCTAATATGCTATGCTGAATTACAGCTCTCGTTCAGCGTGGCTGCGTGGGATGAACAAACAACATCCGGTTAGTTGTGCACGTTATATTAGGGCCGGGGGGATTTAAGTTCCGCAAAAAAAGGTTCCGTACCGTTGCAATCGTTCAGTACACAGCGCGTACTGTACCGGAGGACCACATTGAGGCGGTACAGTACATATTCGCATACCGTTACACCCCTAGTGAATATGAAAATTGGCAACACGCACCCACTGATATTTAACACTAATGCAGCTGATGTTCTTTCAATACATGTCAATACCTACTGAGCTCCATGTGTAGCTTCAGTTAAAGATGTCACGTCACCACATATCGGACCGTGATAGGTCCGACCTATTAGTGACTTCACACATGTAATTCAGATTTTAGGGATGTACTGAGAAACTCGCTCTCCCGGGGAAACATGTGAGAAAGGTGACTCTGGTGACAAGTTCTGCACAAATAACAATCTGTATCTTCAAAAGTCATGCCTCCCAAGTGGAGTTAACCATAACAAAATTGTGGAAGGAGTCTTTAAAGTGCAATCTGCTCAAAATACGTGCAGAGATGAAGATTGTATTGGAAAGAAGAAAAGCGATACGTGGCGCATGCTTTTAGCCGAAGCGTCTCACAGTTCTGAACGAACGCATACGCTTTAATATACATGATCCCGGTAGGAATCAAACCCCCAACCCCAGCAGTGTTAGCACCTTGCTCGAGTTAAATCCAATGCAGACTTGAATGTCAAATCTGTGGCCGACCGGAGCCTATGTGTGTGTACCCCTCTAGAGATGTACCTGCACGGAGGGCACGGTGGCGCCACGGACGCTGATTAGCCTCGTGTCTTGAGCCACGCGTTTCCGTATTCCTGGCTGTCATCCCATATTAAACACCAGGATATGGATTATAATTATGACGATGACAACAAGGTAATTATAGCCATGGATTAGCTCTGATTACTCCTCTAGTTGGCCCAATTTTCCGACCGTCCAAACTTGTTACGCGAGCACTCAGAGCCATGAATGCTTGAACATCCGCAACCCCTGCCGACTAAATACCGGGGCCGGTTGTTGCCATGCCCTACCTGTTGAGCTTTGTGGGGAATGGAACCCCTAATACTGGCAGTGTTAGTGCCATGATCTGTCCATTAAACTACACAGGGAATGGAATCTCTAACCCTGCCGGAATCAGTGCCATGCCCTACTCACTGAGCTACACAGGGAATGGAACCCCTAACCCTGTGCCCTATTTTTTTTTATCCACTTTTTCTCCCATTTTCTATATTTTCTCCCATCCCAATTTCGTATCATCCAATTCAACCCTCCCCTGTCACGAACGCTGTTTCTTGCCTCCCACAAGCCGGCTGCAATGTGGACTAAGTCATACATAGCACAAGTCCCCTCCGGTACTTGAGGTAACAGCAGTCTCATCTTTTCACCTGCGCAGCTCGATCTCTCAGTGGCGAGGAGTAACGTGTGGGAGGCTCACGCTGCCCCCGACACTTCCTGATTCTACTGCGCAGGCGCACCAACCGACCTGTAGGAGTCGCTGTCCACAACGCCCGATCCCCACCCATCAGTTTCCCACCCCCTAATACGGCCAATGTGTATTAGTATGAACGACCAGCTAAACTGAAAGCAATGTGGAGCGCTGGGCTCGAACAGGCAAGCCCAGCGTCTCCGTCATTCGTGGCGAGCGCCTTGCCCACTACGCCACGTAGCCGCCCTAACCCTGTGCCCTCTTTTACCCATTGAGCTACATGGTGAATGGGACCCCTAACCTGGCAGTGTTAGTGCGATACTCTATCCATTGTGCTACACAGGGAAGGGAACCCATAACCCTGGCGGTGTTAGTGTCATGCGCTACCAATTGAGCTACAAAGGACCACACTTTGTTCTAAATCATTTGCAAAGGTGCTACAGAAAACTCTGTAACAAAAAAAGACGTTACCTTTGCCTACACAATGTTAACATTTAGGATAGACTGATATATTATGTTCTCAGTGTGCATACACAGTATTGATGTAATGGAAGGTATCGCACGGTTGATAGCCTCAGATACCTCACTTCTACCGATGTCGGAGCCCAGTACTTATTTGAATGAGGAATGACCCTTAGGGGGAAAAGGAGACATGTAGCGATTAGAGAGAAGCCCGATGAGAAGCTAAGTGCCTGGGGAGGAGATAGAGGAGGGGAGAGAGGAGGATGGAGATGATGAGAGGAGGAGATAGAGGCCCAGTGAGAAGCTAAGTGCCCGGGGAGGAGATATAGGAGGAGAGAGAGGAGGAGAGAGAGGAGGAGAGAGAGGCCCAGTGAGAAGCTAAGTGCCCGGGGAGGAGATATAGGAGGAGAGAGAGGAGGAGAGAGAGGAGGAGAGAGAGGCCCAGTGAGAAGCTAAGTGCCCGGGAGGAGATATAGGAGGAGATAGAGGAGGAGAGAGAGGAGGAGAGAGAGGCCCAGTGAGAAGCTAAGTGCCCAGGGAGGAGATAGAGGAGGAGAGAGAGGATGAGAGAGAGGATGAGAAAGGAGGAGAGAGAGGATGATAGAGGAGGAGAGAGAGGATGAGAGAGAGGATGAGAGAGAGGCCCAGTGAGAAGCTAAGTGCCTGGGGAGGAGAGAGATGATGACATGGATGAGGAGAGAGAGGCCCAGTGAGAAGCTAAGTGCCCAGGGAGGAAAGAGAGGAGGTGATGGAGGAGGAGAGAGAGGAGGAGAGAGATGATGAGAGGGAGGAGGATAGAGAGGAGGAGGAGAGAGAAGCCCAGTGAGAAGCTAAGTGCCTGGGGAGGAAATAGATGAGGACATGGATGAGGAGAGAGAGGCCCAGTGAGAAGCTAAGTGCCCAGGGAGGAGAGAGAGGAGGTGATGGAGGAGGAGAGAGAGGAGGAGAGAGATGATGAGAGGGAGGAGGAGAGAGAGGAGGAGGAGAGAGAAGCCCAGTGAGAAGCTAAGTGCCCAGGGAGGAGAGAGATGAGGTGATGGAGGAGGAGAGAGAGGAGGAGAGGATGATAGAGGAGGAGAGAGAGGCCCAGTGATAAGCTAAGTGCCCAGGGAGGAGAGAGAGGAGGTGATGGAGGAGGAGAGAGAGGATGAGAGAGAGGATGATAGATATGCCCAGTGAGTAGCTACATGCCCAGGGAGGAGATAGAGGAGGAGAGGGAGGATGAGAGAGGAGGATATGGAGGAGGATAGGGAGGATGATAGGGAGGTTGTTGAGGGGGAAGAGGTGAACGGTGGGAATATGACCTACAGTAGGAGTGCTGGGAGGGTTATTACACTGCATCCTGTGCCTTACACCACCCACCCCCCACCCCTCCTCTCGGCTCCTTAACTGGGGGAAACCCTTCTGAGGAAAGGGAGGGATGAGGGGATCGAGGGATGGTGGGGGAGGGAGGGATGACTGTGAGCTCAGCATTTTCCTCATCATCTCTCTCTCTCTCTCTCTCTCTCTCTCTCTCTCTCTCTCTGATTCTCTGTCTCTCCTTCTCTCCCAGGACCCCTGATCAGAGCAGACCAGACCAGAGCAGAGCTGAGCTGCTGAGGCAGAATATAGCGCTAAGCACAGCGTCACGCCGCCTGCGAAGCCCCCTGTCAGAGGTGATTCAGGGTTTCATCATGCGGAGGGGGGGGACAGAGAGGGGCAGATGGATAGAGTGAAATGCTTGTGGGGGGTAGAGAGAGCTGAGTAAGGGGGGCTGGGGGCTGTGAGGTGAAGAGTGAAAGGGGGTTTGAGGGAGACTCTGAGGCTGTGGTTACACTAGGGTCATTTCATTTAGTTTCATTCAAAAATAACATCAACACAATTGACCACCAAGAGCGGAGTTTAGTCTCACAAAAAGATCGCAGATTTTCAAGTTTCAAGTTTCTTTATTAGTTGTCATACATAAGTACAGAATACTTTTATACAAAATGCTTCTTTCTGTTACGCTCCAGAGACTGTCCTAGACAAAAATAGATAAGTATAAAATAAGTATAGCAAGTATAAAATAGAAGTCAAGTACGTAGACAAAAGTGTTGAGTATATACAATGTACAATGCATAGTAGAAGTAACTGAGTTACAATACAATATACTATACAGTGCAACGCAGAAATGGGATGAGGTACAATTTAGGTACAATTTACAGTAAGGTGTAATGAGGTATGGGTTGTAGTGCAAATTCTTTACCAATAAATATAAAGTGTGTTTAGGTGTTCTAAAGTGGGTAAAGTGGGTGCTGCAGTGAGTTGTTTGTTTAAAGTGAGTGTGTGCGTGTGGATGTGTGTGCTGTGAGTGCATTTGATGGTTGTTACATAGTGTTATTGTTCATTGAGCATTGAGCATCCTGATGGCCTGGGGATATAAGCTTATTCTGAGTCTCTCTGTGCTTGCCATGAGACTCCGGTATCGCTTGCCTGACCGCAGCAGTTCAAAGAGGCAGTTGTTCGGGTGGCTGGAGTCTTTGTTAATTCTCTTAGCCTTACCCATGCACCGCTTGTTGTAAATGTCCTGGAGAGTGGGAAGCCCCCCTCCAATTGTACGTTCGGCTGAACTGACCACTCTCTGTAGTCTGCTATGGTCTTGTGCGGTGCTATTCCCAAACCAGGAGGTGATATTGCCAGTCAGGATGCTCTCTATTGTGCATGAGTAGAAGTTCTTAAGGATCTTCTGACTGACTTGGAACTTCCTTAGGCACCTGAAGAAGTAGAGGCGTTGCCGTGCCTTCTTCACAACACTGTCAATGTGTGTGGTCCATGTCAAGTCCTCGGATATGTGGACTCTGATGTACTTAAAACTGTTCACTCTCTCAACCGGTGCCCCGTCGATGCTGAGGGGGCTGTAGTCCCTGACCCCTGACCTCTTTTGCTTTCAGGGAGAGGCTGTTCTCTTGACACCATCCCGCTAGAACCTTGACCTCCTCCAGGTAGGCCCTCTCATCGTTTGCAGAGATCAGGCCCACCACTACTGTGTCGTCAGCAAATTTGATGATTGTGTTGTTGTTCCGCTGTGCCACACAGTCATGTGTGTACAGGGAGTAGAGGAGGGGACTCAGAACACAGCCCTGGGAGGCCCCTATGTTGAGAGTGATGGATGAGGAGGTGCAGTTGCCTGCTCTCACCACCTGGGGTCTGCCCGTCAGGAAGTCCAAGACCCACTGGCAGATGTCATAGTTCAAGCCCAGGTCCCTGAGCTTGGCTATGAGGTTGGAGGGGACTATGATATTGAATGCTGAGCTGTAGTCGATGAACAGCATTCTCACATAGTTCCCCTGCCTCTTGTCCAGGTGTGATGCTGCTGTGTGCAGCACATGGGCTATGGCGTCCTCTGTGGACCTGTTGGGGCGGTATGCAAATAGCTGGGGGTCCAGGTTTATGGGGAGGGAGGAGCAGATGTAGCCCTTTACTAGCTTCTCAAAGCTAGTAAAGCTATGGAGGTGAGAGCTACAGGGCGGTAGTCGTTGAGGCAAGCAGGCTTGGATTTTGTGGGTACAGGGATAATAGTGGACTTCTTCAGACAGGTGGAGATGACAGCCTGTTCCAAGGACAGGTTAAATATGTCAGTGAATACCGGGGCCAGTTGGTCGGCACAGACTTTTAGGACGTGGCCGGGGATACCGTCCGGTCCTGCTGCCTACTGATATTCACTTTCTTAAAGGTCGTCCTCACCTCATGTTCTGTTAACCTGAACACTGAGTCTCCATCAGCAGCGCCCCCCCCCCCCCCCCCCCCCCTCTATTGCAGTGATTTGTAGGCTGGTGTTGTTATTCACAGCCTCAAACCTCGCATAGAAGGTATTGAGATCATTTGCTAAGGAGATGTCACTTTTCAGCTTGAGGGAGGTGCCTTTGTAATCTGTCATCGTTCTGAGGCCCTGCCCTGCTCTAGAGTCAGCCTGTTCATATTGAAGTTCAATTTTATCCCTATTACTGCTCTCCTGACATTGTATCTTGCCACCTTGTGGTCATTCATGTTGCCTGCCACAAGCCCGGCGTTGTATGCTGAGGTCCGCGCTTTCAGAGCTTCACGGACGGATTTGTCTACCCAAGGCTTTTGGTTTGGGTAAACTCTAACTGTGGTAGTGGGGATTGTGTCTTCCACTAAAGTACAGACAAAGTCCAGCACTGTCTCTGTGTAGTCATTAATATTATCTGTGTTATCGCGGAACACACTCCAGTCTGTACATTCCAGTCCAGCCTGTATCGCCTCCTTTGACTCCACAGACCATCGCTTAACCGCTCGCGATACTACCGGTGCGTGCTTGAGACTTTGTTTGTATTTTGGTGAAAGAAAGATGGCCTCATGATCAGATTTGCCGAAGCTACTGGCAGCCTGAGACTTGTATCCACACTTAAACTGCGAGTAACAATGGTCTAAAAGATTACCGCCTCTGGTGTTACAAGTCACATGCTGGTAGAAGTCTGGCAATACTCTTCTCAGGTTGGCACTATTGAAATCACCCACAACCACAATAGCAGCGTCAACGTTAGCTGCTTGGATTCTATTTACCTCGTTGTGTAGCAAAATGACCGATGTTAACTCTCTCGGGAGAAAGAAAGGCCGGCACTTGATGGATATATACTGCAGGTTGGGGCAGCAGTGGTTTTAAAGTTCATTCACGTTGCCTGGATCACTCCAATTTATTTTGTTAGCTTACGTGCTAACGTGATTGGGATATGCCATTATAACAGTATAGCATTGTGGCTAGCAGCGTAGTAACGTTAATGCTAGCAGAATAAATGGATGTAAACGCTATTTAACAGATTGCAGAATGGGTACAATACAATATGGCTCAATACAAACAATTGTTAAGGGAATGCAGACTGTTGTAGTTTGGAGTACTGGGTTCCTTATAACAATAACTTGACAACACGTTGGTAGCCGCAGCTACTTGGGACAGCTCTGCTGTAAACACTGGAAATGACCGTGCGGGTCTCTACTGCACATGGGCATTGGGCAGAACGGCGCAAAATTACATGGCACCATTGTCTGCGAGTATCGGCGAGTTTCCAAAACGAAAACACCCTTTGAGCGTTGCCACTAGGAAAACACGTTTTCCTGCCAAAACTGTGTTTCTTTTTAACTTGGACATGCAAACGTAATCATTAGAAAATAGAACGTTGCTGTTTTACCCCAGTGTAACCATGGCCTGAGAGTGAGACGATGTGTGTCCGTAGACCTGTGTAACCCAGTAGTTAGAGCACGGCACCAACACTGTCAGGGTTAGGGGTTCCATTCCTGGTGTAGCCCAATGGGTCGGGGCGACAGTGGCACAGGAGGTAGAGCGGTTCCTCAAGGTTCCCTGTTCGATTCCAGGCTCTCCCTGGAAAAGTGACAAAGTGTCCTTGAGCAAGACACTTAACCCACTAACTGCTCCTGATGAGCAGGTTGGCACTTTGCAGTCGGTGTGCAAATGTGTGTGTGGAGTGAATGGGTGAATGTGAGGCATATGCTTTGCATAAACATGCTATACTGTACATGCAGTCCATTTACCAATGGATAGAGCAAGGCACAGACACTGCCAGGGTTAGGGGTTCCATTCCCTGTGTAGCTCAATGGGTAGAGCAAGGCACTAACACTGCCAAGGTTAGGGGTTCCATTCCCTGTGTAGCTCAATGGGTAGATCAAGGCACTAACAATGGCGGGTTAGGGGTTAAATTGCTCTCAAGGTCTAGACACATACTTCTGTCGAAGTATTCTGAAACAGTGTAGCTGGAACATATTGTTCTTCATCAGCGATTATAGAGAGTATATCTGGGTGAGGATTATTATGGATAATGCAGTGAAATATATGAATGAAAACACATCTTGTAAAATACTGTTGCTGTAAAAGTGGCTCTGGTGCCTAACTCAACATGTTGCTTTTGTTCCATGGCCTGACATTCTGGAGGAAGAAATGTTTATAATAATAACAAACATTGAAACATACATAAAAAATTATTTAAGCATTTGAAACAAATGGTCATCTTTGTATTGGGATCATTGTGGAGATTACATCGTAGATACTTACTGTACTAAACACTGTTCCAATACTCCTCCTGGCTCACATTATTTATTCACCACTACAGATATATCATACACTATTTAGACGTGCCACAGCTTCACATTCACGCTCAATAACCGCACAGTAAGAGATAGAGTGTGTGTGGTGGGAGAGATGGAGAGAAGGGGAGATAGAGGGATATAGGGAGAGGGTGAGAGAGGGATATAGAGACAGATAGGGAGATACATAGAGATACAAATAACTATATAGAGACAGCACAAGAGACACAGCGAGAAAGTGAAGTACAGAGAGAAGGGTATGGGAGAGAAGAGAAAAAGAGAGGTGATATGAGAAGACGAGATGATTGGTGATGAGATAAAAATAGGAGAGGAGAGGATGGGAGAGGAGAAGAGAAGAGAGGAGGTGATGAGAGAGGTAAGGGAGAGAGGATATCCGATGATGGGAGAAGAGATGAGGGGATAGGAGAATAGACGAGGGGGCAGGAGACGAGAGGAGGGGAGATGAGAAGACATGAACGGAGAAGAGGAGATAAGATAGGAGGAGAAAGGAGAAGAGATAATGGGAGAGGAGAATACATGAAAATATGGTAGAGGAAAGGCTGAAAGAAGAGCATATGATGAGATAGGATGGCAGATGAGAGGAAAGGATATGATGGGAGAGGAGAGGAGAAGAGAGGATAATATGGGAGAAGAGAGGAGAGAGTGGGGGAGGAAATAAGATGTTCGGAGAGGAGAGAGTGGGAGAGGAAAGGAGAAATGAGGAGAGGGTATATATAGAGGAGACTAGAGGAGAGGAGAGAGTGGGATAGGAGAGGATACAGTGGGAGGGGAGATGATAGGAAGAGGAGGATGCAGGGTGGAGGGATGAGCAGGTTGGTGTTATCCTGCCAAGCTGTGGGGTGACTACCATGTTCACTGCAATGAGGATGATTAAGATAATGATGACACACAACAAACATACACACACACACACACACACACACACACACACACACACACACACACACACACACACACACACACACACACACACACACACACACACACACACACACACACACACACACACACACACACACACACACACACACACACACACACATCCACACACACACACACACACACACACACACACACACACACACACACACACACACACACACATGTACACAGATACACACACAGCAGTTGTCTGGGGCGTCAGCTGGTGGCGAATGTAAACGTACAGAAGGCCTGCATGGGCATATCAACAGATAATTCCTTTTTAATCCAATCAGAGAGCTGTAATAGGAGGGATACTCAGCCTGTCTTTAAGTCCAAGCTGGATCCTATATTACTGTCTCTCTCTGTCTCTCTCTCTCACACACACACACACACACACACACACACACACACACACACACACACACACACACACACACACACACACACACACACACACAGTAGTCAGTATAGCCGCTGTGTGTGTGTGTGTGTGTCCTGGCTTGAACTATGTCTGAGGCTCTAGTTAAGGTACTAGACCTGGGACACAAGTGTGACTCGTGATAGAGGCAGGTTAGTAGGAGAGAATCTCAGTCTGTCTGGAGTGGAAGCCCTGTCTGTCTGTCTGTCTGTCTGTCTGTCTGTCTGTCTGTCTGTCTGTCTGTCTGTCTGTCTGTCTGTCTGTCTGTCTGTCTGTCTGTCTGTCTGTCTGTCTGTCTGTCTGTCTGTCTGTCTGTCTGTCTGTCTGTCTGTCTGTCTGTCTGTCTGTCTGTCTGTCTGTCTGTCTGTCTGTCTGTCTGTCTGTCTGTCTGTCTGTCTGTCTGTCTGTCTGTCTGTCTGTCTGTCTGTCTGTCTGTCTGTCTGTCTGTCTGTCTGTCTGTCTGTCTGTCTGTCTGTCTGTCTGTCTGTCTGTCTGTCTGTCTGTCTGTCTGTCTGTCTGTCTGTCTGTCTGTCTGTCTGTCTGTCTGTCTGTCTGTCTGTGTGTCTGTCTGTCTGTCTGTATGTCTGTCTGTCTGTCTGTCTGTCTGTCTGTCTGTCTGTCTGTCTGTCTGTGTGTCTGTCTGTCTGTTTGTCTGTCTATCTGTCCTCTGGCTTGCAGCGTGGATGTGAGGTTAGTTCACCTAGCAGCTATTTCTATCCCTGTCGCAGAAATGCCTTTAACATGGCGGCAGGAATATCTAGCAGAGGTGCGGGGGTGCATGTTGCGTGCATCTGTTGATGGCGAGGCTAATACATGTAGCCAGCCACACTGATTTATCTGGGCTGATATTAAAGTGGGGATTGACTGTGAGTCTGGCTTGACACCTAAATGCAGTGGTGTGACAGAGTCACTGATCTGCTCTCTCCAGCACCTACTCTCATCCCTTCCTCTGCTAAATTTGGACGATGACGTTAAATGGATGTGCTATAATTCAGATGGGAGTGGGAGGATATATATGATATATTTGTGTGTGTGTGTGTGGTGTGTGTGTGTGTGTGTGTGTGTGTGTGTGTGTGTGTGTGTGTGTGTGTGTGTGTGTGTGTGTGTGTGTGTGTGTGTGTGTGTGTGTGTGTGTGTGTGTGTGTGTGTGTGTTGTGTGTGTGTGTGTGTGTGTGTGTGTGTGTGTGTGTGTGTGTGTGTGCAGCTGTGTGTGGTTATAAAGTGAAGCATTATGGCAAAAAAATGCTTGAATAATTTAGTGCTCACATTATTTTCTAATGCCATTCTTTAAGAATCCGACTGTGTCGCTCTAACAA